>NC_091439.1:7490442-7790442 GCF_964237555.1 Oryctolagus cuniculus | reverse complement strand
AGCATCTTCATTTTGGGAGGCATTATAAGCGATCTAAAGATAATTTAAAGCATATGGGAAAATATACATCATATGAAATTATCACACTTCTTTATATAAGAGAGTTGAGCATCCTCATATTTTTCTACCCATGGATTAAGATCTTGAGGTCAACCTTTCATGGATACTGAATGACAACTATATATTTCATTCTAAAACAATTTACCAGAAAGTATTCTTAATTACTAAAGCTAAGCTTAATTACTTAACTTTCTTATCTACTAACAATAAGTAAGATATCTTGCTGAGAAAATAGTGCTGCCAATACTCATTATGCATTTGAGTTTCTGTACAAACAACACATGGATGAGAAAAAATAATAAAAATAAAATTTGTAATCCATATGTCTTAGAATTCCGCAGGGAAATAGAATCACAGTGTGTGTGTGTGTGTGTATGTGTGTGTGTGTGTGTTGGAGAGTGAGTAGGAGAATTTGTTATAAAAACTCATTTCATGCAGTTGTAGATACTAGCAAACTAAAGACTAAGGAAGGTCAGTGATGAAGTTTCAGGCCAAGTCCAAAGGCCTGAGAACAAGGAGAGCCACTGACACAAACTCCAGTCTGAATCCAAAATTCCATTAGAACTGTAACGCACATTCCAATCTGAAAGATGGTAGGTGTGAATGAGACAATGTTTCTATTCACGTCCAAAGGCAGGAGAAGACCCAGGTTCAAGTTTACACAGTCAGGCAGAAGGAGCTCTCTAGGCTTCAGCTCTGCCACTGATCTGAGGAGCCCATCCATATTTGAGAGGTCAGTCTGCTTTACTGGCCTCAGGACACAAGTGTTGATCTTGTCTGTTACAGTCACTTTCCGTGGCCTTGAATGCATAGCTTCGAGAAGCTTCTCAGGAGGGAAAAGGTTTATTTTGGCTCACAACTGGATGGTTCACCGTTCAAGATCGATCCGTCACCATGTTATTCAGTAGGCTGGTGATGTATAGCATGTGTGCAGGAAGGGCTGTGTGGTAAACCCGGAAGCAGTCAGAGAAAGCAGGCTGAACTCAACTTCAACAACCCTCTGTCTCATGAGACAACCTTTCAAGTCTCCAAAGATGTGAAGGCCTCCCCCAGTCCATAATTAGATCAGGTCTCCACCCTAGTCTACCATTACCATTACCATAAAGCTGCAGCTTTAAACATCTGTCCAAGTTTGGGAGTTGAGTCCTTTTTAATCCATAATATCATCCAAAAATACTCCCACAGACACACCCAGAGCCATGCTTGACCAGATGTCTGGGCACTCAGCTGCCCTGTCAAGCTAACACATAAAATTATATTGACACCAAGAGCACTAAAAGTTATATTTCCTCTTACCACATATCTCTAGTTCTAAGAGGTAATCTTGAGCAAGATTGCAGCAGTTTACAAATTTATGGTTTGTATTATTTAAAATGGAGTGGTTCATTCCTAAACAGAAAGTTTTGAAGATCTTCCATTAAAATAAACATTTCTGATCACAGGCAAATCTGTTTTAAATTGGGTTTTATTTTTTCTGGAAATAATTAACATTTTTTCAAATTAACTTCAGGATTTTTTTCTTTGAATAAATGGATGCCATTTTTTGATATAAATCGGGCATTTTAAATTGAAAAATCAGTCCCTTAAATTTTATTAGATATCAGGGAATAAGTGGTAAATTGATTGCTTACAAATTCAATGAATTATTAATCTCTTTTATCAGACTTTCATAATGGAATGTAGGTCACAAGCAAATCTGTTATACATTTATAAAGGTTTTATATATATTTGTAAATACACCTGTAATATATATGCATATTTTATATGTACATATATACACACACATTTTGTGTCAGAGTATTTTTAATATATATTATTTCTACATATTATATATTATTTTCTTTTTTAGAAATAATTATTTTATTTATTTGAAAGACAGAATTACAGATAGAGGTAGAGCCAGAGAGAAAAGTCTTCCATCCGCTGGTTCACTCTCCAATTGGCCACAATGGCCTGAGCTGCGCTGATCTGAAGCCAGGAGCCAGGAGTTTGTTCCAGGTCTCCCAAATGGGTGCAGGGGCCCAAAGACTTGAGCCATCTTCCACTGCTTTCTCAGGCCATAGCAGAGAGCTGGACTGGAAGAGGAGCAGCCGGGACTGGAACTGGCGCCCAAATGGGATGCCAGCTCTGCAGGCTGGGGCTTTAACCTGCTGCACCACAGCACCAGCCCCTATATTATTTTCTATGGGATTTGTGAACATGAAGAAGATCATGAAATGAGGTATGGTCTTATTCCCCGTGAAAAATCAAGATTGCAAACCAGACTTGACTGAAATATTGTCCTATGGATCATCATGTTCTACTTTATCTCATTTCAAAAATCCTTCTTTATAAGGGACTAGAGTAATTTCTTTAACATATATTAATATGGACAAGTATCCTTCAAAATTTCTTGGAAAATGGAATTAAAAGATGTGTCCTTTGGAGCCAAAAGATGTTGAAATCTGTGAATATTCATATATCTATTCCTCTTCTGAAATAGACACATAAAGTAAGTGAAGCTCCCTTCTGTCTGCTTCCATTGTTAGCTTTTAAGTACTCTCATTTGTTTTCGTCACTTTCTGCTTGAGAACCTGATATTCTTTTATCCAATGATAATAAGAAAACGGTTTATGCCTCTTGACAGCATTATACTCTGGCCCTATAGCACTATCTCTTTACAGCTTTACTGAGGGATTTTTTTTTGGTACATAGACGTCATAGAATGTGCCAACTGGATTCAAGGGAGACTAAGAAATGGTTTAATTTTTACTCACCCTTAATTTTCCCAGAGAACTTGAACATAATAACTATTAATGATGTTTGAAACATATAAAATGTCTATGTGTTGCAAACTATGATATTTTATAGCTTAAATCAAATAATACCAGTATATCACAACAAATTTTACATGATTTTTTAATACCCAATGTTTGTGACTTACTAGTGTCTGTCAGACAGAATTTCTCTAAGATTAAATCTATTATATACATTTGATTACTTCATTTCCCCTACCACAGGAGCAATACTTAGTCTCAACTACCTTTATGAGCAATAATTATGACCTCACAACAATTCTTAGAGAGCAATAAAATAAGCTTTGTTGTCCCACAAAAAAAAATATTAAAGTCATCTGCCAAGCGCCAATGAGGCCAAGAACTCCTTTAGAAGAACAGGATCTTTGTACTGGTGAATGAAGCAGGGTCACAGACCACATGTTACCTGTTGGTCAGCCTTGAAAAGGCAGGTATTCCGTTACTTGTGTAAATACTCAAATAAATTAGCTAATAGCATGAAAATATATTCTTGAATTGATGCTAATAGTAAAGATGTCAGGGACAGAGTTGTGGTGCAGTGGGTTGACCCACTGCCTGTGTTGACAGCCTTCCACCTCAGAGGACCAATCGGGGACCTTATTGTTCCACTTTGGTCCAACTCCCTGCTGATGTGCCTGGAGAGGCAGTGGAAGATGATCTACGTGCTTGTGTACTTGCCACCCAAGTGGGAGATCAGGGCGGTGTTCTAGGCTCCCTTGGACTGGACCATGTCAGGCCGTTAAAGCCAGATGAGGAGTGAACCTGTGGATGGAAGATGTCTCTCTGTTTGTCCCACTTCTCTCTCTATCACTCTGCCTTTCAAACAAATACAAACAAATGTGTGTTTAAAAAATAACATCTAACTGCAATATGACTTTATACAAATTTTTCTTACCTGTCTCCTGTTAATTTTTTATTATATAGTTATAATAGACATAACATTATGTATACACATGCTATATGCATTTATATTATTATGAATAAAATATTGTTATACCATTTGCAGCTTTCAAAATACCACAAAACAATCTGTTAATAAAATAAATGGTCCAATGAATATGGAATGAAGAAAGGCAAGGAAAATGGACTAGAATTAGAGGTATGGATATGAAATCAAGATTTCTAAAATAGGTGTATATGTGCAAATATGCATGTTTATGCATGTATGTATATGAGTGTTGTTTTATGTGTTTATTACTGTTTATATATGCGTGACTCTTTGGCTTCGGTTGTTGAAGGACTAAGAAGTAAAGACATCTCAGCATCAGTGAGCAAAGCAAGTGTCCAGGGCTTATTCTCTAATACCTTAATCCACCATGAACCAGGGATATTCTGAGAAACAGAATGGGCCAGGGTAGATACAAGATGGGCCTGGGGCATTCTGTTATTTGAAAGAATAGAGAACAATTTAAAACACATACATCACAAAGACACAAAGTGAATATTCATTTGCTACTATTAGTCTAATCTGAAACAATTTAAAAACAAAAGTAGTTAAGAATAATGATAATTTTTTAATTTCTGAAAGAATATTAAATTCCTATATCCATGTCTATAAAATGCACATGTAAGTGGATAGATGACAGCTGAGAAAGGACATCTTCTTAACATAGAATGCTAAGGGGTGAATGGTAATATGGAAATGGCGCTAAGATTAATTAATTATTTCGTAATCATTATAATAACATCAGATCAGGAAACATTATTAGTAGATGATAAATCTAATTGAAAATTTTTATGAGAATTTATTTTCTTGGACTTCCAATGTGGTTCAAAGACTGCTTATTAGTTGCAGTTGAAAGAGCAAAGAAAAGCACTAATAATTACACAGTAATCAGGCACTACTTTCATAGAGTAATCAAAATTAACAGTAGCTCTATGGCATTTTAAGGCACATATCTGAATGTATGGTCCCAGTCCAATAATGATAAGGTCTTGGAAAATATGGAATGATGTATTAAAATCAAGTGTGGAAAGACTATATTCTTCAATGATTTCAATGTCAGAAAAGACAAACATTAATAGAAATATTCCAAATTAAATAGTGGGGAAGAGACATAAAATCTAAATCTACAGAGATCTTAGAATCTATTTCACACTGGAAGGAGAAGAACAATATACAAAGCATTGTTAGGCCAACTAAAACATTAGAATATAGGCAATACACTATTTTTTTTTTTTTTGACAGGCAGAGTGGACAGTGAGAGAAAGAGACAGAGAGAAAGGTCTTCCTTTTCCGTTTGGTTCACCCCACAATGGCCGCTGCGGCTGGCGCGCTGCGGCCGGCACACCGCGCTGATCCGATGACAGGAGCCAGGTGCTTCCCCTGGTCTCCCATGCGGGTGCAGGGCCCAAGCACTTGGGCCATACTCCACTACACTCCCAGGCCACAGCAGAGAGCTGGACTGGAAGAGGAACAACCGGGACAGAATCCGGTGCCCCGACCAGGACTAGAACCCCGTGTGCCGGCGCTGCAGGCGGAGTATTAGCCTATTGAGCCGCTGAGCCGTCTGCAATACACTATTTAAATTTACTTCAGTGTGAATGTATAAAGTTGGTTAAAGTGCTACAGTTATATAATGGAATATTTCTACTCCCACACACAGAGAAGAAATTGAGTGGTAAAGGTCATATTGCAACTTCTACCACAAAAGAATTTGAAAAGATTTGTATCGCATGAATCTACTGATAGATACAGAGAGAAAACAAATAATGAAGCTAATGAGGAAACGTGAAAATAGGTGAATTGGGATGGAGCATAAGCAGGTGCCCCTTGTACAAATTTCCTATCTCAGCATTTAGCAAATCTGAGGTGACTTCCAAGAAACATTTTATAAGGTGAACCTCTTATGAAGAAAAGCAAATCAGACCTTTTATGACCTTTTATTTTTTCTTAAGATTCTCTTCTTCAAAAGTCTATATGAAAAAAAGGTGATGACTTCAGTCAGAATTCCTTGATAGGAATTTCAATAAACTGATGTGGGGACATCATTGAGAATTGAAAGTCCATTTCCAATACTTCAGAAAAACATCACATCTAATCTCTTTTTTTCTTTTTTCTTTTTTTTTTTGGACAGCCAGAGTGGACAGTGAGAGAGAGAGAGACAGAGAGAAAGGTCTTCCTTTGCCGTTGGTTCACCCTCTAATGGCCACCGTGGCCGGCGCACCGCGCTGATCCGAAGGCAGGAGCCAGGTGCTTCTCCTGGTCTCCCATGGGGTGCAGGGCCCAAGCACTTGGGCCATCCTCCACTGCACTCCCGGGTCACAGCAGAGAGCTGGCCTGGAAGAGGGGCAACCAGGACAGAATCCGGCACCCCGACCGGGACTAGAACCCAGTGTGCCGGTGCCGCTAGGTGGAGGATTAGCTTATTGAGCTGCGGTGCCAGCCCACATCTAATCTCAATTCTGATACTTTCTAATGTTTTTCTCTTGGAAAGTTTATCTAAATTCTCAGAATTCAAGATGTTATCTCTATTCAATGGACAACATGCCGCTGGAAGTAGGTGGGGAACAGGACAATGATGATGTGAATGGAGAATACTCAAGTGTCTGCAGAACGTTGGGTCCTTTGCTCTGTCTTCTCCAGTATGATTTAAAAAAAACAGGTGATTATGTCCAGTTTTACGCTTTACTGTTGGAAGTATCTAAATAAGAAATACCCCATCCAATAAATTAAAATTGAGAAAAGAAAGGTGCTGTCTCCAAAAAATTAGGGGTTGTGCTTTGAAAGTATACAAAATTCCAAAAACATGTCAAATTAGACTGAGAGAAGACAGTACAAAGAAACAGTGAAATGTGTTCCTACAAATGAGAAGGACTCTGCCTCCGATTTCATTACAGATATTCTTGCTTCTTGCTTCACTTAAAAAGGGGGGGGGGGGCGATGGGGACTCGCATTGTGGCAGAGTGGGTAAAGCTCTCCCTTGGGCCCCGGCATCTCATTTCAGAGTGCACCTTCAATTCCTGGCTTCCTGATAGTGTACCTGGAAAGGCAGCAGATGATGGCACAAGTGATCGGGCTCTTGACACAGATGTGTAGACCAGGATGGAGCCTCTGGCTCCTGGCTTCAGTCTGCTACAACTTTGGCTTTTGTGGTGTTTGGGGAGTGAACCAGAAGATGAAAGATCTTGATTTTTCTCTGTCTCTACCTCTTTCTCTGTGGTTCTACCTCTCAAATAAAGAATACATAAATATTTTAAAAATTGAAAATCATAGAGATGCAATGTAAATGTGAATTATGCAAAAACGATGCCAGCAACATATTAATCAGAAATGTTATATGACTCAACAACAAAAGAGAGACAAATTAATTTATAGATGCACATTTTCGAACATACTTATTATATTTTTCTGGTTCTCAATTTAGCTGGCTTTCTGAATTACCAAAGACGTTTCTTTCCTGATCTTCTCTAGTACTATGGCCTATATATCTAATTGCTTATAAAATTAAAGTGAGGCAGGCAGTCTCATCCACTAATGGGAGCGTATCATGGGTGAAAGGTTTATTTTAAGGCCAAAAATCACTTTATAAATATCAACACATTTTGGACACTATTAGATATCTCTCCTAGGTAATTTATTTATTTCATTTAGGGTAACACTTTTATATAAAAAGTTTACTCAATTATTTACATAACTTAAAAAAATTTCATGAGTTAAATGATGGTGGATGTTATACATACAGAAATAAACATACATACTCACATGATAATATACCTGTAAGAAAGAAGGGTCAAAGAACAGAGAGGATGCAGGGTATGAATTCATAGCCAGGCCGAATTAATTCAAAGAAAATAAATATGCAGAGATCAGCCAACAGCTAGTATGCACATAGACTGGGCTTTTTTTTTTTAATATATATTACCAGGTCTAGGGGTGGAGGGCAGTAGATGGAGGTGAATTGCTCCATATAGGTCTTTCAAGTTTTGCCGGCCAACTTCTGAACCTGGGGAAGAATTGGGAGAGGGGAGGGTGGGAACAATAGGCTGAGAGTCTGAATTGAGATTCAGGGACAAGGGATAAGTCTCTCTTACGGAAAATGAGCTAGAATGGCTGAGGCTTATGTCCCTGTTCCATCAATACCCATATGATAAAATGTATGCAGTTATTATAATAAACTGAACATTTAAGGGCATAGAAAAATGCATAAATGACAGCATAGGATATAAATGGCAGCATAGGCTATAAATTTATATGTAGAAAGTGATTCCAATAAATACAAGTGGGAAGATCAGAATTAAAATGTATTGTTGAATGAGACAGGCAGAGAGAAAGACAAAAACTTCCTTCTCTGGTCCCCTCCTCCCCCCGCAAATAGACCCAGGAAATCAAACCATATCTCTGATGTGGGGAGCAGGGACCCAAATACTTGAGCCATCACCTATTGCCTTCCAGGGTGCACAATCGAAGGCAGTTAGAATTTGAGCTAAACGGGAACTCAAAACAGGATGCTGCGGGCATCCTCACTGACTTCTTATTCACTAGTCCAAACACCTGCCCCAGTGACTTCTTTTACTCTTCTTTATACAACTTGTAAGTTCTCCAAGTTTTAGAAGTATGTAATTGTTTGAATCCAGAAAAAGAAAAAAATTTCTAAATCATTTGATAACAAAATAGTCTGAAAAGGGTCAATTCTTTAAGTTTATTAAATGAAAAACTAGATATTTTTTCACATTTAACATTTTTCTCAATTTGAGAAAATGTTACATTGACAGTAGAATTGAAAGATATTCTAGGATGAATATATGTTTAATATAAAGCCATAATGAATATCTCAGTTTGTGCTTTTTTTAAATTTATCTTTTGGATTTTTGACTGAAAAAGTTCTGTATTCTTTCAGCTATATTAGATTGTGACATTCAAATTTTGTCTCCAAAAGTCATAATCTGACTCTGAATTTACCTTTCCACAGGTAGCCTTGCCTGATTCATCGCTGTGGTGGGCAGGGGAGGGAGCGTTTGCTGTCTTGTATATTCTCTCAGCTGCTCCAGATTTTCCACGGAAGACTTCAGCCCACTTCCACACGTCTTCGTCTCAGCTTGCAGAGACTAACTTTCATGGGAAGTGGAACTACTCTTACCACTCAGTGTTCGAAGCTTTGAGGCACTATCCTTTGGGCTTCACTTCTCCTATTTTTATTCTCCCTATTGTGTTTTGTTTCTCCCACTAAAGCATATTTTCCCCCCTTGTTTAAATCGCTTTGCATTCCAGGCACTGATGGGTGAATGCCGGGGACTCACCATGTGTTTCACATAAAGTTGCCAGCTTCCCCTGGTGTTATATGACAGCCTTCTTGAAAGCTGAAGACAAGGTGCATGCACTTTGTCTAAAAAAAAAAAAAAAAAAAAAAAAAAAAAGACACGATTTGAACTAACATAAATTTACAGTAGCCAAGGTCACCACATAATAAAGAACTCTAATACCTGAATAGAGGAGCAGTCAGAAAGGACAACTTACAAGGGTGAAATGCATTAATGTCTCTAACAGATGTGAGAGTCTTCCATGAACACATGTGGGAGGCTTCACAAGGAAGCAGGGGAATAATCAGGAAACAGAGGCTGATTAAATACTGCATTGCCTCAATAGGCAAATCAAATTCAATATAGTCTTGAAGTACATAATCAAACTTTATAAAGCAAGAAGTGACGGTGTCACTGGGAAAAGCTTCCTGTAGCTGTGTAAATCTTATATGATGCCCTTACATCTTCCTCTTTATGGAACGGCTGCTGGATTCTTCTCCAGGTCTTTCATTTTGGTACAAGCACAGTGAACCCTAAGGGATGAGATTCACGGAGAGAAATGGAAAATGGGGAGAGACTTAATATAGTGCATTTATTCCATTTTCTCTATTATATTTTTTTCAAATCTTCCAGGAAAGAGTGAAAGCAAGGAGAGAAATGAGGTACTAAATACACACATGAGGAGTTGTCAAAGGTGAAAATTTAGGGAAGAACCTAATAGAGAGATGAACTACAACATAGAATAGAAACAAAGCTAAGGGCTCACTAGGGAAATAATAAATTATCCCTTACCATTAACATTAGCAATGTTAGTGGAATTTTTATAACTTATCCAAGGGAGTGCTAACAGAAATATTTACAGAAAAACAACCCACATTGCTTATTTTTTTTTCAAGAGGTTTTATCCTCAAATAAGCAAAGGAAAATAATTTAAAGAGTTTGAATCTAGGATGTAATAGAGTTTTAGAGATGCCAAATTAAAGTTGTTGTTGATGATAATAAAATTCTCCAAGCCAGAATTAGTATATCCTGTATATTAAGTAAACTACTTTCAAAGTGTGATTGTCTTACTAGGTAAGTAAGGACACTGATGATGTTACCAAAATACTTGAATAACACCAACAAATACATAACACAGTTAGGGCAAACTGTTACAGGAATTAGGGAGTTTAGACTAGTATATGGAATCAACACTTTAATTCCTAACTGAGATTTTAGCGAATTCCAAAAACTGTGGGAAATTTCATTTCTTGAAAATGACCTGCAAATGCATAGGGCTCATCTGATATTTTATCCAAAGAGAAGGAAAAAAATGGAAAAGTTTTGAACAGATCATAGAAGCCAAACATCAAATTTTCTGATTCCATCATACAGGACATATTTTATCAGTGTAACAGTTACATAAGTGAATTTCAAAAGCAATTAATCATATCCCATTATGTAAACACAGCACAGTAACACTGGGTAGCAATAATAAGAATCAAACTGAAATGTTGAGGTTAACAAATACTTTCCAATTGAGTCTACCATCCACTAATGGACAGGAGACAGTGGTGAGAGCCTAGGACAGCCCATGCCAGCAGTGGGAGGAAAAGCTCATTCTGGCCACCTTTCTGGAACATGCTCCTGTGACAGAAACTGTCCCAAGCTGGAAAAATTCGAGGAGGATAACTGTTTTCAACCCACTTTTGAAATAAGGGCCACTTCCAAGTAAAAATCAGATGCCCATTTGTGACTGTCTTTGGAGGACTCTGTGAAAGATTTTTAATGATTCCTTCTGACAAAAAAGAGACAATATTAACAACAAATTCATCTCTGTCCTCCTAACCATTAAATTATCCTCTAACCATTAAATTGTCAATTTTGATAAATACGGAATTTAAACTGCTTCAAATAGTCTTCATCTGGGGTTAGCAGATTCCTAATTTTGATCAGAATCTATTCCAATATTTGATATGAGAAAAGCGTACACTTTTCACTGTGAACATAAGAAACTAGAAAAATCATTAAAAAGGCAAAAAAAACTTGTTTTTTAATAATAATTTCATTTGGAACATTAAAATAATGTCTACAGCACAAACACAAGGGTTTGAGAACATTTTAATTAGTTTTCTTGATTAAGGAAGTCCAAGTAGCTCTGAAACTATGATACAACATTTGAAGAAAAGTCTTAGGCTTGTTGGTCTTAGATTAGATTGAGAAAAGTCTAAGACTTGTTGGTGAATAAACCTCAGCTGAAAGCTATGAGTACCAAATTGTATACCTTAGAAATGAGTAGTAGCAAATTAGAAGGTGCAAGAGAGAGTCCAACAAGAAAAAAATGCTTGTGAAATAGTTCAAGGAATGTATATTTTTCAAAAAGCTATTTACAAAAGTCTGAGTACAGAGAAGCCCAAAGGGACCCTAATCTGGGATTTAGCAGCCTCATTGCTTCTGAACTTGAGTGAAAAGAATGAATGCTTGGGTCAGGAGAGAGGCATAGTGGGCTTTGGAAGGATGGGAGGAGGGAGCCAGAGCAGTATACAACCTGCTCTCACTCCTGTTCTCCATGACGTGAGAGAGTGAGGACCGATTTTGGAGCAGAGAAGTGCTGGGGGAGCCATGAGGAGACACATGGAAACACCTAGAGATCCTAGAAGAAAGGTAAAGATACAGATAAATGATGGGATAAGATATGAATATATAACTGAAAGTAACAGGAATTAAAGTTTGTAACAGAAATAGAATGGGTGGGAGAAGACAAAAAATAGCAGAACAAATCTTTCCTAGATCAGAACAAAGGTAATTTCGTGATATAAAAAGATATATGGTAAAGATATCCAAGCTCACTGAAAAGTAAAACACATTAGAGAACTTAAGAATAGGGAATCCGCTTCTTGAAATACTTATACTACAAATACATCAGTAAATAAAGTAGTGTTATCATTTGTAGTAGATAAGAGAATGCTCCTTCTCACGCAAAATGTTCGTGTTCTAATCACTAGAATCTGTGCATATATTTCTGTGGATGGCAGAAAAGACTTTGCAGTTGTGATTGAGTTAGCAATCTGAAAGATGGAGGGATTATCCAGGAGGTCTGATGTAACCACAAGCATTGTTATACAAGGGAGTCAAGAAAGTCAAAGTCTGAGAGGAGATGTGATGATGGAGCTGGGGTGGGAGTGATGGTCTTCCAAGGTAGACCAAGAAGCTGTTATCCCAGGAATGCAGCCAGTTGGTAGAATTTGAAAAGAAAACAGATGGATTCTCCCCTTTGGGGTCCAGAGGGAACAGATTTCTGTCCACTCAGATTGTAGCCAGTAAGACCTATTTTGGACTTCTGATCCCTGGCATGATAAGATGATGAAGTTTTATCATGTAAATGACTCAATTTGTGATAGTTTGTTCCTGCACTAATAGGAAACTAATATATGTCATAACTTTATTTATAATATTAGATGAGGAAATACAAAATAACTATTAGAAAAATACATAATATGTACATATGCAGTAGATAATCATATAATCTTGCATAGAAACCAGTTTCAGCTATGTAGTCCCATTGAAAATGTACTTCACCTGAGGAGGACATTTGGCATAGTATCAAGACACCACTTGGGGAGCTGGTGTTGTGGCATAGCAGGTAAGGCTACTGCCTGAAAAACTTGAAGCCCATATGGTCGCTGGTTCCTATCCTGGTTGCTCCACTTCTAACTCAGATCCCTAATAATGACCTGGAAAAGTCAGAGAAGATGGCCCAAGTGTTTGGGTCCTTGCCACCCACATGTGAGACCAGGAAGTACCTTCTGGCTCCTGGCCCAGCCCTTGCTATTTAAGTCCGTCTGGAGGGTGAATCCAGCATATGGAAGATATCACTTTCTCCAGTCTCTCTCTCTCTCTCTCTCTCTCTGTGTGTGTGTGTGTGTGTGTGTGTGCATGTTCCTCTGACCGCAATTTTGACTTTAAAATATTGGGATGCCTGCATCCCATATCAGAGTGCTTGAGTTTGAGGTCCAGCTCAGCATCTGATTCTAGTTTCCTGCTACTGTACACCCTGGCAGGCAGCAGATGATGGCCTAAGTAGTTGGGTATCTACCATCCAAGTGGGTGACCAGAACTGAGATCCAAGCTCCTTGGCTTTGGTCTGGCTCAGCACTGGCCGTTGCATTTATTTGGGGGCATGAACCAGCTGATGGACAATATCTTTCTCACTCTCTCTCTCTCTCTCTCCCTTCCTCCCTCTATAATTATAAAAATAAATATATATATATATAAATGTATATTAAATAGTACTGCAAGCAAAATAAAGTTTAAAAAAAGGCAATTTTCATTGTCCTTAGAATTCTCCTAACAGGGAAAAAGAGATAAAATGCAACACAATGTCTTTATTAATAACTTTTCTTTCTCTCTCCAATCAATGTCTCCCGTCACATTTTAAACTCAGCTCTGGCAGGTACTTGACACTCTAACATCCTTCCCATCTGAGTTCATAAATATGCTCTTCTCTTTTCCCACTGAAAAACCTCACTTAATGATTTCTCATCTTTTAACTACTCCTATTAATATTGTAAGAAACCCAGGATGCCTAAATAGCAAGGCTTCCTCCTTATCAAAGGAAGTGAGAAGTTTGCAAGTCTTCATTAGTTATTATGTATTAAATTATCATGTACTCCTTTCACATATGTAAACTCCTGCTACCACTCTGGCGACTGTTACTAACTAATACTGTATTTAATCATCCACATGATGTTAAAGGTGATGCTAATAGCAATTATTAGAATACTTAAATTATGGAATATGCTGGATGAGGCTATCAGAGCAATCCACCTTGGCACAGGGAGGGAAAGAGCTGTTGAAAATTTAAAATTTAAAAACAGTAATAGACGTAACAAAAATGTACTTTGCTTTTCACATCACCACAAAGCTCAACCCTAAAATTCATTAATAAGGTACTTTCTTGCTAGAGTTGGTCAGTTACTACAACTCCAACTGTGATGTGTCTATAATATCCAATTATACAACTGACAATTGAGATAACAGAAGAAGAAGAGCGTAGCTGATCTGATGTATCACACCATGCTGTCTTATGTGAGGCCTTTCCATGCCTGGCTGTGAACAAAAGACTATCTGGAATCTCTTACTTTAAGTTTTAAACATCTGAAACTGGGTACAACCAAATAACTGTTCAATAATTTTGTTCATTACTCAGTAGAGAATAAAAATGTATATGACCGGACCCAGCAACTCTCTTCTGATGCAGCTCTCTGCTGTGGCCTAGGAAAGCAGTGGAAGATGGCCCAAGTGCTTGGGCTCCTGCAACCAAGTGGAAGACCCAGAGGAAGCTCCTGTTTCCTGGCTTTGGATCAGTGCAGCTCTGGTTGCTGCGGCCGTCTGGTGAGTGAACCAGGTGATGGAAGATCTCTCTCTCTCTCTCTCTCTCTCTCTCTCTCTCTCTGCCTTTGTCTTTCAAATAATAAGTAAATCTTTAAAAATGTATATGGACTTCTTCTTTATCAAAAAGTGTCAACAGCTGTGCTCCCAGACAACAATACTACCTAATGGTCAGTGATTTGTTCTGTTGCAATGTGATAGATTCCCCAGCACTTTCAGGCCTCTGCAGTATATGTGATGCACACAGTATATCCTGAGTTAGTGACTTTTTAAAATGTTGGGAAACAATATATTGAATATTTACAATACACAAAACTATCTGTTAAGTATTTCTCTAAATGATTTCTTATATTCCTTAGAAAATTCTAAGAACCTGAACAATTTATCTCACTTTTCTAATGAGAAAACTGAGGTTAAACTACTTGTCTAATGTACATAGCTAGTGTCAGATCAGAATTCAGTCCTGTGCATGAAGAGCATCACCATCAACCTCTACTTTGCTGCCTCTCCCAAATGAAAGAGGTAGAGTTCCGTGTCTTCCTCAGAACAAAGAAAAGAGACTAGAAGTGGGAGATTAGACTTGAGTTAAATCAAATGTTCAGAAGGAATAGACTCAGTCCTAAGCCTGATGCAGGACTGACAGTGCTGACAGCTCTCACAGGCGTTGTGAGGAGTACAAAAGACAACAGATTTCTCAGGAGACGGATATAGGGCCCTTGGATCCATTTAATTTGATTTTCGAATATAGACTTTCCTCAAGAGATATGTGAGTTACATTTCTTTTCATATTTACCTCCCCTAACCATCTTCAGCTTCCTTGAAGGAATTTCTGTCTTTACTCAATGACATTCAGCAAATCCATAGAATAGAAAGATTCAAATCTTTCTCCTTCAATGGGTAAATCAACTCACTATAGATGAGATTAGATTATTAGACCATAATCCTACAGGTAATTTTTATTTTGACAGGTAGAGTTAGACCATGAAAGAGAGAGACAGAGACAGAGAGAAAGGTCTTCCTTCCGTTGGTTCACCCCCCAAATGGCTGCTACGGCCAACGCGCTGTGCCAATCCGAAGCCAGGAGCAGGTGCCTCCTCCTGGTCTCCCATGCGGGTGCAGGGCCCAAGCACTTGGGCCATCCTCCACTGCACTCCCGGGCCACAGCAGAGAGCTGGACTGGAAGAGGAGCAACCGGGACAGAATCTAGCGCCCCGACCGGGACTAGAACCCAGGGTGCCAGAGCCGCAGGCAGAGGATTAGCAAGTGAGCCGTGGCACTGGCCATACAGGTAATTTTTAGTGGGGAAAATCCAGGTCCACCAAATCCTAATGCGCTACTTGGTATCTCCATTCTACCTTTAAAATCACAGAAGAGAAGGTTGTATAAGAGAAGTCAGACATGGGAAAGAAGAGGGGAAGGAAAGAAAAAAGGAGGGAGCTAAAGAGGGAGGGAGGGAAAGAGAGAAGGACAAGAAAGGGAAAGAAAAGATTTGGGAGTATGGTGCAGGAGAGTCAATAGAGCCTCAAGTGTGCTAAAGGATTAGATTCTCTCCTCGCCTACAGCATTATCAATTTCCAGCCTGCTGTACATATTTTGCATTCCCAGCCCCACAATTTCTAGAGTCAGTTCCTTAACATCTCCCTCCCTCTCTCTCTCTCTCTCTCTCTCTCTCTCTCTGTGTCCCTCTCCTCCCCACCCTCTCCTTCTCCTAGTTGGATGGATGCACAGATAGTTAAATAAATAGATATTGATATTAGTTCTATTTCTCTAGAGAACCCTGATTAATACATATTTATAAATTTAATTTAAATAATTTAAATATTTACCATGGAGACAAATATTGTCAATTCACAACACACTGTAAGTCAGCTTTCACAGGGACTTTAGCCAGTCAGATTTCTTCCTGATGAGCTTGGCATTGGCCTCCAATCCCTCCTGCTCAGGTTAGTTTATATTTAGAGAACTTCAGGCATATAAAAGTGTAAAAAATGGATTACATAAATGGAATGATTAGAAAAATCAAGCAGATGAACAGAAAAAAATAATAGAAAAGGGAACATATTCTATCAATATAACTGATCAGATTTTCTTATTTTGAAGACATTTGTAAGGAGGTATTTTTAAGGAATAATCCTCAACAAGGGTAGCACTATTTTAGAACAAGTGGTCTTATTTAAAAAGTAAATCTCTTTTATTAGCTTAACTGTGCCCACCAGAAAAAGTCTTTACCCTGAATAGTCACATATCACCATAATCCTCACAGAATAGTATAAGTCTTGAAATCTTTCATAAATTTTCCACACCTATAATCCATTTCTTTCCATTGGCAATGGTGTATTTCTTGTTATAAATTTATACAAGGATCAGCTACATATCAAGAAAATTGTTCTTGTCATAATGTAATGTTAGAAAGATTTACATATTAGAATATAGCAGTAAATGGCACATCAATTCTTAAGATTTCATATAGGCATTTCGTTTTTCTAAAATGACGTCCTGTAAGTCATTTAACCCTTCAATAACCCCAAAAGAAACAGAATTTTTAAAATTACACCTATAATCCCTGAGTACCCCAGTGGATGGAAAACTAATCTGAATGCACAGTACTGATGTGGTCTAGTATCTGAATGATTTCTGTTGAAAGGATGACAATTTTTAGTTAACTCTGTTATATTGTGGTGAGTTAGATGGTTACCTCTCTTCCCAAATCCTAGCTTTCTAATTAATAAACATGTAGAAATCGGTCATAGTTCTTTTAAAAATAGATTTTACTTTTTGAAAGATTTGTTAAAAGATTTCATTATTTATTTATTTTGAGAGGTAGAGTTTCAAACAGAGGGAGGGAGAGTCAGAGAGAAAGGTTTTCCATCTGCTGGTTCTCTCCCCAATGGCAGCAACCAATCCAAAACCAGGGTCCAGGAGCTTCTTCTTCCAGGTCTTCCATGCAGAGGTGTACTTGGGCCATCTTCCACTGCTTTCCCAGGGCATCATAGAAAGCTGAATTGGAAGAGGAGCAGCCAGGACATGAACTGGCGTCCATTTGGGATGCCAGTGCTGCAGATAGAGGCTTAGCCTACTATGCCACAGTGCCAGCCACATCTCTGGACTATTCTTATGCCCAACAATGTTTGGTACCCACCAGAAGATATGTCGATAGAGTAGTGCAAAGATATTGCAACAGTCAAAATGAAAAGTACAGCAGTCTGAAAGCAACAGGCAAAAACAGGCAGAAGTAGATGTGATAGAAATTTATGCTAAGTGGTTTAGGGAGTATAAGTAAGTAAAGGGGACTGAGGATGCCTATGCAAACTGTAGTGTATCAATCAAATCAGGAAAAGCAGAAGATGGAGAAGGTAAATGTGGGAAGGAAAAACCCCATGTTCATACTGCATTTAACGTATCTGTGGAGCACTGGATTAGAATATTTACCAAGGAGCTGGAAATATGGGTCAGAAATGCAGAAGAAAGGGCTAAACCTGAACTATAGATAACATTTATCACCGAAAAAGCAGTTATGGAAAAGAGGAAGAAGAAGGAAGGGAAGAAGGAAGAGGAAGTAGTAATGGCAACTTGTTGAATATGAGAAGTGTTATTTATGCGTAGGTTTATTTTATATAGACAACATTATAATGGATGTACTAGCATGCATTTTTTGCTAACTAATAATATTTTGCATAATGTTCTGTTTTAGAACATATAGTCTCAACATAACTAATATGTAAATGATAAAGCTCCAGTAGGGCTTCCAACACATGCATAACAGCAGTGATTACCTCTAAGCAAGTTGGAGGAGATCAGAACTAAAGCTAAGATTAAAGATACATTTACATATGTTTGTGGTTTTATTTGCTTGCTATAAAAATTGGATCAATATATTGTAAAAGTAAGAATCAATTTTAACTCTCCAATGTTTTTCAGACTTAATTAAAAGCTTATTATATCTTATAAAATGAAACTATATGCCAAACTGTCAGAAATCCAAGAAAATGTGAACATCTGTCATAAAAGATAGACACATTGATAGGCACCTTTACACTGAAACTACCAAACACATAAGCACATGAGTATATATATCCAAACCTTATAGTAGCAAACAATGCAGCTACAAAATTTGACATGTGTCAATCATTTATCATTTATGTAATCAATATGTTTTTTTCTCAGTCATTTTAACAAACCATGCATGATTTTTAAAATAGAGAATTATTTAAAATTTGTGATAATGCTCCCTGAAAATTGTCTACCAAATAACAATTGTGAATACTCTCAACAAAGTCATGAAATGACACACTTAGGAAGCATTTTCCTCCTTTGTCTACACATGGACTCTTTCCTCCTCTGTTGCTTTCAGTAATAGCCTCCAGCTAGCGTCTCAACATCTAGCTGTGATAATGCCCAAGGTTCAATCTAAGGTCTTCTGTTTTTCTTTCCACAACTTTCTCAGACACTTGAATTGTTCTCATTGATGTCATCCCTCACCCCCCATTTGAATGCTAATCAAAAATGTTGCCTTAGGTCCAAACTTTCCACTTGGAGCTCCCTCCACAAGGCTCTCATACTTGACACACTGTAACCTCAAAGAAACAATCCTCAGGAGAATTTCATTGGCTTTCTCTTTCCTTTCCTTTCTCTTTCCTTTGTAGCACATGACTGTCCAAAACGACTTTTTTATTTTGTTTTCCTTATTTAGGTTAGTCACTCAAGTTCACTCAAAAAGAGAATGCTGGACCAGGAGTCACAACTTCAAATATCTACTACTACTAGGTTGGAAAAAGGAAGCCTGCTGGATTAGGCAGCAATGGGTGATATTAACCAGTGCACTTATTCCATTAATCAGTTCCTCAGATTAATGTTAACTAGTATTGCCCTGTGGTACATATGCCCAGTGCTGCCGATTGGTTATTGCTGTTTTTGCAACAAATTCTGGCAAAAAATTTGATTTTTAAATCTTAGAAACTGCAATAGTTGAAAAAGATCCAGAGGAATTGACAGTCTTTACTGGGGAAGATTTGCTTTGACATCTGTGGACGCAATGCTATGCTTTGATTTTGAGTAACTATGCATATCACAACAAATAATCAAAACACACATGCACACATCAGATGGAAAAACAAAGGAACAAAAAATAAACCAGGCCTGGCTTCTGTCACTAAAATAAAGGAAAACTTGCATATCACCTGCATGTTACTGATTCCTTAGCTATAAATGACTTTATCACTGATTTGTGTAGTGTTGGTATTTAAAATATCCCAAAGGGATAACACAAATAAGACTAGTGTCTGTGAATACTAATTGATAGAATAAAAAAGGGAGAGAATGATCCAACATGGGAAGTGGGATGCATAGCAGACTGGTAGAATGGCAGATGTCCTAAACAGCACTCGGGCCTCAGAATCAGCCCTTAAGGCATTCAGATATGGCTGAAGAGCCCATGAGAGTATTTTAGGCATGGAAAGCCAAGACACTCTGGGAACAAAAAAAAAAAGACCTAAATGAAAGGTCAAGGTCTCTGTGAGTGAGATCCCAGTAGAAAGAACGGGCCATCAAAGAAGGAGGTACCTTTCTCTGAAGGGAGGAGAGAACTTCCACTTTGACTATGACCCTGTCAGAATAAGATCAAAGTCAGTGAACTCAAGAGGCTTCCACAGCCTTGGAAACTCATGACTAGAGCCTAGGGAGATTTCTGACGCCATAAACAAGAGTGTTAAATTGTTAAGTCAACAACAGGAGTCACTGTGTACTTACTCCTTATGTGGGATCTCTGTCCTTAATGTGTTGTCCAATGTGAAGTAATGCTATAACTAGTACTCAAACAGTATTTTACACTTTATGTTCTGTGTGGATGCAAACTGATGAAATCTTTACTTAATATATGCTAAATCAAACTTCTGTATATAAAGATAATTGAAAATGAAAAAAAAAAAAAATCCCGAAGTCTTTTAGGATAGGATAAGCACTTGAGAAAACTGAATTTTCCCCCACGAGTAGAATAACTATAAGCTCAGTAACCTTGATCTTGCATGTATATGCCCATGTGTGTTGTGTTTCTTATGTGGTACATGAGTGTTGTTAACTCTTGATTCTTACAAATATTCTAAGTAATGTTTTTCCTTTTATAATTGCCTTTTTTTTCTATTTGAGCTAACTTTTTAAAAATGCATATATATATATGTATGTATTTATGTTTGCATAGTACAACTACACAAAGAGAGGTCCACACAGAGAAAAAGATATCTTCCTTCACTGGTTAGTCCCCCAAAAGGCCACAATAGCCAGGTCAGGGTGAGGCTGAATTCAGGGACCAGGAGCTCCACCCGGGTCTCCCACTTAAGGGACAGGAACTCAAGTACTTGAGCCAAAATCTGCTGTTTCACAGGTTCATTAGTAGAGAGTTGGATGGGAAATAACATTCATGTATGGGATGTAAGCATCCCAAGTGGCAGCTTAAACCACTCAGCCACAACACCTGCCCATAAAATTACAGTTAGACCACTATTCATGTATCTAAATTTTGAGGATCCTTTGCTCAAATTGCTTGTTAAATCAATCACTGTTTTTAATTCCTGCAGCTACCATTAGAGTTCAAGATTTGAGTGCCTTATTGCATATACATTGCTTCAAAATTCACTGAATCTTCCCAACACATTGTGCATGCTGCAATTTATAATCATATTTATTTCAGTAGCACATCCTCACAGAGTGGTCTTTTACTTATATATTTACTGCTGAGTGCTTCTGTAATCTACTCTTTCAGCAAAGTTCCAGTACACAGTATATAGCATTTTTTTAAAATCCAGTTCTGTCATGGAGACACATAGAAGTCCATGTAGAGATAGAGGCAGATATTGGAGTTAAGTGACCACAAGCCAAGAAATGCTTGCAGCCATCAGAAACTGGACTAGGCAAGGAAAGATCCTTCTTCAGAACCTTTGGAAGGAGCAAAACAGACACCTTGATTTCAGACTCCCGGCATTATCAAGTATAAAAATGAAATGGGTTTCTCTTGTTTTAACCTACAAAGTTTATGGCGATTTCATATAGAAGCCCTAAAAAACTAATGCATGCCCATTGCCCCTTCTTAGCAGGTACTGTGGTGCCTCCATGTTCCTAAATAAGTAAGTGTTATAAGGTTTTCTACACTCACTGCTCAGATCCTCATATCCCATTTTTTTCTCACCACTCTCCAACTAAGCTCTGCTCTCAGCACTAAAACTTCCCTTGTCATGATTTTCAACAACTTCTGCCTTTTCAGACATAACGGCCTCTCTTGTCACCTGTCTCAGCATTTCAACAGCCTCCAAAGAATTTAACCTCTCTTGCTCTTGAAATCAGTCACTGGTTTTCCTCTATCTTGCTGTAGTCCCTTTGCCTCACAGGTACTGATTTCTCCAACTTTGACTGACTTCTATGAATTCAATGTCCCAGATTCAATTGTGGATCATACTTCTTTTTTTAATTTACTTTGTTGATGTTCTAACAATTCTAAATTCATTTTGTATCTCTTCTCCATGTCTGTGAACAGAGAAGAAACAAAGCCTTGGTAGCTAAATGTCTAATGTATTTTTTACAGTGTGAACTTTAGCAAGTTATCAACCTCTGTGTGTGCTCTGTTGTCTGTATTGGAAGTAACTAATCATATATACTCCAGTGGATGTTTGTGAGGTAAAGAATTATTTTACTCAGAAACATGGAACAGTATGTGGCATGTATTGAGTGATCTGTAATATTAGTCACTATGATTATTACTATGATTATAAATTATTCAGTGCTGATAGTTGAATAATTGACAGAAATTTCAAAACTACTATGTCCAAAATAATGTTCATGATTCCACAAAATTTCAATTCCTGATCCTGCTACTTGATTCCTATCTTAGAGCTTAGCTGTAAAATCCCCAAAGAGAAAAATCAGCTCTTTTTCCTTTACTTTCCTTGGTGTGAAATAAAACAACAGATCTTTGAAACCTTATCTCCCAAATATAATGTTAACCTCCTTATTTTAGTTCACATCAATTGCACCCTCCACTTTAATTCACATCACTATTATTAGACTATGGGAGAAGACTCCCTTATTTGCGCAATTGTCTGTAAACAATCAGTTTTTCCAATAGAGGCTAAAATAATCTGTTAAAGTTAAATCAGAATAAGCTACTCTATTATATAAAGTAGCCAATCATTTGAAATTGAAAGTTGACAATATATTAGCCTGCATTATTATCTTCTTCACCCAAAAAGGCTGTAAGAAAATCCAGGTTTAGCTTTCCTACTCTGAAATTCCAAAACCCAAAGCGTTCTTGGAGTGCCAACATGACACCACAAGTGAAAAAGTCCATATCTGACCCCACGTGTTGGGTCACAGACTAAACGCATGGACATTAAAAATATTACACAAAATTACCTTCAGTCTATGTGTATAAGGTAAATATGAAATGAAAAGGAATTTCTTGTTGAGATCGCATCCCATTTCCAAACTCAGATCAAACACCTCTGGTTTCAAGTTCTTCAGATCAGGTATACTCAGTCTATACCATCAACTGTGAGGTTGATAAACCACAGAAATGTATTTTTTACAGTCCTGAAAGCTGGGGAGTGCAAGCTCAAAGTATGGGGAGATTTGATGTCTAGTAGGAGCTCCCTTCTCAGTTGACATGTGGTGCCCTTTTGCTGTGTTTTCACATAGTTGCAGGTGCACAGGAAAGTTCTCTCTGGTCAGTCTTTCAAAGGCACTGATCGTATTCATGGGGTTGCTACCCTTGTGACCTCCCAGAAACCCCATCTCCAAGTGCCATCACACTGGATGTTAAGATTTTGCCCATTATTTTGGCAGAGGTCTATAGCACTTCCCATTGCACTTAGAATAAATCCTCACTGATCTCATATAATCTGCTACTTCTTCATCTCTCTTTCTTCAGCCAAAGCCAGCTTCCTTAGGAGTTTGTTCTCACCTATTTCCTCTTGTGTAGACAACTCTGCTCTCTGATTTTCCCAGGCTGGAATCACTCATCATTCAGCTTTCAGCTCAGATTTTACGCTTTCATCAGCCTTCCTATTAAATACTGCTTTTCTCTTTTCCAAGTAACTTCATCTGATTTTACTCTGGCTTATTTTCTTCTTCTCTACATTCTGCAGTGTCTATTTTCATCTTCCTTTCTCTCTCTCTCTCTTTCTCTTTTTCCTTTCTTTCTTTTTGCTTCCATTGTTTAACCCTACTAATAAATGTAACTTTATAAAGTCAAACATTTTATTTGTCTTGTGCATTGATTGATCTTCACTGCTAGGAGGTAATATTGAAAGGAAATAACTATGGGGCCAGAGCTGTGGCACAGCGAGTAAAAACGCTGCCTGCAGTGCCGGCAGCCCCTATGGGCACTGGTTGATGTCCTGGCTTTTCCTCTACCCATCCAGCTCTCTGCTATGGCCTGGGAAAGCAGTAGAAGATGGTCCAAGTGCTTGGCCCCCTGCACCCGTGTGGGAGACCTGGAAGAAGTTCCTGGTTCCCAGTTTTGGATTGGCCAGTCTGGCCATTGCAGACATTTGGGGACTGAACCAGCAGATGGGAGACATTTCTCTCTGTCTCTCCCTCTCTCTCTCTCTCTGTAACTCTGCCTCTCAAATAAGTAAATATATAAAAATCTTTAACAAAATGAAATGTTGTCTGAAAGGACCAAAATATTAAATGTATTAGAAAGTTGTTAGTAATAACTTTTGTAAATAGAAGAGTACTAGAAAAGTCCATGGAAAATGAAATTAAAAATGATTGTTTTGGGGCCAGCGCTGTGGCGTAGCAAGTAAAGCCATTGCCTACAGTTCCAGTATCCCATATGGGCACCGGTTCAAGTCCTGGCTGCTCCACTTCCCATCCAGCTCTCTGCTATGGCCTGGGAAAACAGTGGAAGATGGCCCAATTCCCTGGGCCCCTACACCCATATGGGAGACCTGGAGGAAGCTCCTGGCTCCTGGCTTCAGATCAGCACAGCTCCAGCTGTTGCGGCCAATTAGAGAGTGAACCAGTGGATGGAAGACCTCTCTCTCTCTCTGCCTCTCCTTCTCTCTCTGTGTAACTCTGACTTTCGAATAAATAAATAAATCTTTTTTTTAAAAAAAGGAAATAACTAGCTGCCAAATAAACTACTGGTGATTCATTTTTTCTATTTTATCCTTTAAAAGTCTTGTGAATGCATAGCTAGTCACTCTGGGAATTCCTGCTTCTCATTCATTAATTCCTCCAAGAATTATTAATTGAGTATCTACTTTTGCTACCACCCTTCCATGTATCCCTGAATATAGCATACAATTAGTAATGTTTTGCATAATTTGCAGGGAGTTAAAAGAAAAGGTAAAAAAAACTTTTAATTAATAAAGGCAGATAGTGAAGGACTCTGGATAAGTAAATATCCTTGAGAATTATACTCATAATTGTAAATATTTTAGTGTTATATAGATGAAAATGTTTCAAGAATTGTATTTCAACTAAGTTTATTGAAGTAATGAGAAACTACTCAAAGAGATTTATCTAGTGTTCAACAGCAATATTGCTGAGAAAAGAAATTTTCCATATAAATTTACTGTTCTAATAATTAAAGCTCATAGTGTTATGTGTTCCAAATGCTTTTAATGTTTTCTTTTTTTTTATTGAGTGGTCTCATGCTGTGCTGGAAATAGCATGAGTTTTGGCAACACATAGATGGGGTCTGTAATGCCTGTTTAGTCATTTACTAGCTATGTAACCTTAAGCAAGTCACTTAAACATTTTGATATTTAATGTCAGTAACCTTTAAAAGCAAGCAGTAAATATCTTGTGAATTACCATCAGAGTTGGGGAAAAGCACATTTGCAACAATCCATCAAGTATGTATAAAACCATATTGCTTTTATAGAACCGTATCTAGCATTTAAGCATTCTATGCTAGTATTAATATACTTTTAACTTTCCCTCTGCCGTTAATTCACCATGTTACATTTGCCCAGTCATTTTTCCCATTTGGCACAAAATTTATTATTCTGAAGTTGTGGAGATTGAGACAGATGTTTCTTAATTTTTTTTTTTTTTTGGAGCTTTGGAATATCAACATTTTAGGAAAGTAAGGACTTCACTTGATGTGATCGTCATCCTGAAGAGTCTGTTGGATTGAATTGTGCGCACCAGAGATATGTTGTAGTCCTAAACCCTGGTCCTGTGGATGTACCTTCTTTTCATATAGAATCTTTGCAGACTCTATCAGGATAAGATAGGTGTTGGGGCCTGTGCTGTGGCATAGTGGGTAGATCCACCACTTGTGACACTGCCATGCTATATGGGTGCCCATTCTAGACCTGGCTGCTCCACTTCCACTCCAGCTCCCAGCTGATACACCTCAGCAAGCACTGGAAGATGGCCCAAGTGCTTCGGCCCTGTACCCACGTGAGAGACCCGGAAGAGGCTCCTGAATCCTGGCTCCTGGCTTATGCCTGCCCCAGCCCCAGCCATTGTGACCTTTTGGGGAGTGAATCTGTGTGTGTGTGTCTGTGTGTGTAATTCTGCCTTTCAAATAAATGAATAAATCTAAGAGTCACCCTCATGAATCACTGTTATGTGACTTTATGTGAAAGACAGCACTACCCTGTCATTCCATCCCTTCAACCATGTGAGGACAGTATCTGTGCCCTCTGAACAATCAGGTACCAAGGTGCATCTTGGAAGCAGAGACGGGGATATAACCAGATACCAATGCTACTAAAATCTTAATTACAGACTTCTCAGCCTCCAGAACAGTCGGAAATACACCTCTGCTGTTTATAAATTACTCAGTCTGTGATCTAGAATAAAACAGCCAAAATACACTAACTCACTGTGCTTTCCAGAAATAATAACTTAAAATTTGTTATAAAGTTAACTGAAAAATCACACATGGAACCCAATGTCACTACAAAACTGAAAAAGAATTTCAAGATAAATTTACTAATTATCCACTGTTATTATTTTAGTTTTTGATTCTAAATAATATGATATTTGTTTTTTGGGGACTGTTTTATTTCAGAAAGCATAACAGTCTTCAATGGCATCCATTTTGTTGCAAAAGACAGGATTTCTTTTTTAATGTCAGAGAAGTATTTAAAATTTAAAATGTAATGAAAAATCCATTTGCTACATCTATTTAAAAATGAAGACTCTCTCTCTCTCTCTCTTTCTATATATATATATATATATATACACACACACATACACACACACATACACACTCTTTAGCTCTGAGGGGTTGAGTATGTTTTTCTAAAGCATGAACATTGCCCAGGTTCTCAGTTAGAAACAACTGAAGTCTTTCTATGCACTTTAAGTGGAATAAAGTTTCCTCAGAACATATTCAGATTCTCACATAATCTTAAGAAGGGATGCAGGGATGGACTCAAGGTTTAACTTTCAAGGGCAACACCCAAACCAAGCCAAGAACTAACTTGATGATAAGACTGAAGCTGCCTCCACAGAATATTGCATGCCAAGATCCAGACTTGGTCACAGCTGCAGGACCATTTCCACTCTGTCCCAGAAATTGACCTGCCACCCCTGGAATTCAAATGCATCTGTTGCTGCATGCCAATAACATCAAAAAGGTACTTTTAAGTCTTTTTTCCTTACAATGTTCACTTCAAAATCCAAGTCTCAAATGCACTTTATAAGAGAATATGGCATTAACTGGAATGAGACATGAAAAAATGAGATAGAACTTGTAAATTGAGATTTTATTCAGATAAAGGATCTAAATCTCTAAACACAGAAAATCCATTCAAAATATCAAGCTGTCATTAACACAGCAATTATCAACTCAGGGTGGAATCTAAGAGTAGGTAAGTATTTTTGAGAATTCTTAGTCTGTCAACTGCCCTAAGTGTTCGTTCATTTGTTAGCTATCAAGTTTAGTCCTGTGACCTTAGGCAAGATACTGAAATAACTCTCAGCTTCAGTTACTCTAAATGTAAAATGTAGAAAATGATATGAGTATTTATGAAGTGTTTAGAACAAATATGGCACTTGATAAGCATTCAATAAATTATACTTGAGGTTACTAATAAATATCTGGTCCTGCAAAAAATTATTTCTTCTATAGTAGTCATAACTGACAGGTATCCAACCTACTGAGTGTTTTTATTGCTATGTGCCTTGTACTCTTGTGTGATAATTCATGCCAAACCAGAAGATTGATTTTTATTTATACTGCATGTATTATCATAACTTCATGCCATTTTATTTTCAAGGATAAAATAAGTTCCACTAGAAAAATTTGTTGTTTTAAATTTATCAGTTTCTCATAACATAAATATTTTAAAAGGTGCCTAGATTTCCACAGTTCCACAAAAAATATCAACCCATCATAATTCATCTATATTATATCACTAAAAATGCCGATTATTGCAGTTTGCGTCCTCAAATCCAATAACATTGAAGTACCCATAAAATATAGCTGCATGCTTAGTTGAATCCATTCATCTATGCTGAAGTAATAAAGGGTGGAAATTATAAAAACAAGCTCTGAAGCCAGATCACAAGGACTGAAACCCTAATTCGGCTGCTTACAAACTCTGTAACCTTGAAACTATTATGACTATTGTATCTCAGAGTGTATTCAACTGCTCAAAGTATCAATGCAACAGTGAGGTGTGCATGCCCTTCAAGTCTCTCATAGTGCAACATGGCACAGACACATAAATCAATCACTACCGCGCACTTGACTGAATGCACATAGACGGCTGTGGAAAAGGAGCACCTGACTCCATCAGGGATGAGGAGGGAGGGAGGAGTTTGGAGCTTTCTTAGATAAAGTGATGGGGAGGAAAAGCAAGAAACCATAAGCAAGGTTCAGCTCGTCTGATCTGAGGTGGAAATTAAGTTGTGTGCTAAAACTGTTGATGAATACAATGATAATAAAATGAAGTTGACCAACAACAACTAAACAAGAAGCTATACTTTTTTGGTCCAACAGGACTTCATTGTATGTGTATTACGTACAGTTAAAGAGATAAGCACTATAGCATCAAGAAGGGCCTAATGAATGTCTATGTGTTTATGTTAGAGGAAATGTTCAATTTCCATTTCAAAGTTTACTGCTTCATTTTTTATCTTAATACTACATTTATTATTTTGAGATAACATTTTTAATTTACACCATAATCAAAGTCATAATGCTCAAGTAAATAAAAACCTCAACAAATAAAAGTGGAAAGAGGTCATAGTCCAGCAGGCTTGTAGGCAAGGACCTTCAGCAATAATCAAATGAAAAGATGTTCAACTTCAATCAGATAGAGAAATTTTAAAATAGTCACATATCATTAAAACTATAATATTACGTAGTTCTTAATTTGTTTGACAAACATTTAAAACAAAATTTGATAACATTCTATATTTGTGGCAAAACTGATACAAACATTATTTGCTTTTTTAAAAGATTTATTTGGGCCAACACTGTGGAGTAGCAGGTAAAGCCTCAGCCTGCTGCGCTGGCATCCCATATGGGCGACGGTCCAAGTCTTGGCTGCTCCACCTCCGATCCAGCTCTCTGCTATGGCCTGGGAAAACAGTAGAAGATGGCCCAAGTCCTTGGGGCCCTGAACCCATGTGGAAGACCCGGATGAGGCTCCTGGCTTCAGATAGGAACAGCTCCAGCCATTGTGACTGTCTGAGGTGTGAACCAATGAACGGAAAACCTGTCTCTCTCTCTCTCTCCCTCTGTAACTTTGCCTTTCAAATAAATAAATTTAAAAAAATCATTTACTTTTATTTGAAAGGCAGAATTACAAAGTGAGAGGGAGAGGTAGGGGAGAGGAAGAGGGAGAGAGAGATCTTCTATCCTCTGGTTCACTCCTCAAATGTTCAAAATGGCCAGGGCGGGGCCAGACCAAAATCAGGAGCCAGAAAGTTTTCCCATGTCTTCCATGTGGGTGCAGGAGCCCAAACACTTGGGTCAGCATTATATATATATATATATATATATATATATATATATATATATATACACACACAGAGAGAGAGAGAGAGAGAGAGAGAGAGAGAGCTATATATATTAGCTCCCACATATAGGGAGAACAAGTGCTTTTTGTAGAGCTCATTTGATTCAACATGATGCACTCCAGCTGCGACCATTTGAGTGCAAAAAAAATTTCATTTTTTACAGCTGAATAATGCTCCATTGTGTGTCTAAACATATATGCATATATATACACACATAGTTATACAAATATATCCCATTTTATTTATCAGTTCATCTGATGATAGATACTTAGTTGAGTCTATATTTTGGCTATTGTCAACAGTGTGGCTATAAACATGCTGATGCAGGCATACTCAACATCAATAGTCATCAGGGGAATGCAAATCAAAACCACAATGTGATATTACCTCATCCTTGTCTGAATGTCTGTTATCCAAAGGACAGTAAACAACAAATGCTAGCAAGAATGTGGAGAAAGGGAAATTCTTCTACTCTGATGGTGGAAATGTGAATTAGTGCAGCCACTGTGGAAAACAGTACAGAGGTTTCCTTTAAAAACTAGAAATAGACTTGCCATATGATCCAGCAATCCCACTCCTGGATACACACCCAAAGGACATGATCTCATTGTATCAAAGAGATATGTGCTTCTTATGATTATTGATTCTACTGGTTCTTTTAGTTCATGAATGACATGAAGATATTCATAAAATAGAATTGAGAAAAGAGATGAAACAGAATAAAGGTAGTGACAGGGAAGGAGAAAGAGAGGAATAATAGAGAAACAACATTCTTGTGATAATTCACAAAACTGGTAGCATGAGGGGAGCTAAGCATACAAAAAAATATGACAGTACTCCAAAAAGTTCATGTGATAATGTACTATGAAAAAACTAGACTTGAATTTCAAAATTGTCCTTGCATCAAAATGAACTGTTTTCTGTTTTCATTCCCTTTTTTCCACAAATTATTTGAAGTACCCTGTTAGGTTTGCGAGCAATGGTTCAACCTGCTGTGCCACAATGCTGGTCCCAACTTACCTTTAAATTATATTTTCAACTAACTTTGAAATACATTCAGATTATATTAAATTTGCATATATAATTCACATGTGTATATTCACCAAATCCAAGATAAAATATGAATAAGGTGAAAGCAACATTTTACTTTAGTGTAATATAAGAAAGGGGGCAGAACGAAAGAAAATAAAAAGAGTCAAGACATATGAAGTCAGGGGCAGCCCTCCCCTTTGGCACTGAGGTACCTGAAATTTCCTGACATCCATCAGTATTTAGTTGTCCTTTTATTCATCATAATCCTCTCCCATCTTCCATGACAACAAGAAAAATAAAAAAGTTCTCAATTTATGTAGGCAGGAAATCCTAGGAAGTACAGTGTTCTGTGGGGACTCCCAACCGTTGCACACGCCCTGGGCACGTCAAAGCTCTTTCCACTGTGCAAACATCTCTGAGTAAATCCTTGCTTAACAACTCTTTTGTGGGAATATATTCTCTTGGTCTTAGATGGTTTCTAATAAGGAAGTGTCCTAGCTTGTGGTAACAACTCTGAAGACCATCCTGTATAGATCAACTGTTAAAATATTGTTCAGTCCAAGCCAAAATAGTATTTCTTTGAAGTAAGAATCGAAGACACACCCCAATGATATAGTCCACCTTAGAAGAAAATACAGGGCATTCCAGGATCCATTCTTGTTCACTGAACATGCCAAAATTCCTACAATGAAATTTTCCTAATAGCTGGAAACTTTTAATGCTGAACCACTACATGGGAATTATAAATGGTAAAAAAAAAATTGACAAACTTTTTTTTCAATTTTTTGTTCACTGTGAAAAACACAGTGAGTGTTGCAGACTAGAATGGGAGCATTCTGAGACAAATTATAGGGTGGACTTAGAAAGTGCTGTAGCTAAATATATCTAAAATACAAAGAAGGCTTGAGAGTCAACTGAAAATAAGACAGTGTGATTAGCAAAAAAAAAAAAAAAAAATGGAGATTTCTAAAACTTTCAATTTATAATCTGCACAATCAATTCCAATCCCCATTTTCTCAGAAATGCTTTCCTTTCTAATTCCTTCTAGAAAAGCTCTTGCTTAAATGGTGTCACTTTAGTAAGCTTGTTTGACTATTCTCAGTCTCATTTTCCATAGCAACAAAATTAACTGTTCTTTCTTCGGATTCCTCACACTCTAGACCTTGTATCATTTACACACTTCACCATCTTAAGCACCACCTATAGGCAGACTTAGCTGAGGATACAGGAAATCCCTCACTAAAAAATTTGTGGGAAAAAGGGAATGAAAACAGAAAACATCCCTCACTAAAAAATTTAGATATTTTCTCTAGCAGCTGAGCTGCTGTCCATGCTCCACGTTTGGGGGCTGGAGTTACAGACCCTGGAAAGCAACAGCGCCAGCACAGGTAACTGAGTTCCTGCCACCCACATAGCAGACCTGGATTGAGTTCCCAGTTTCTGGCTTCAGTATGACCCAACTGTGGCATTGTAGGCATTTGGAGTGTGAACCAGTAGCTGGGATTTGTATTTGTCTGTTTCTCAAATTAGGAAATAAAAATAATAATCTCAAGGGAATATAAATGAAAATAAAATTCATTTGGTGGTTTGTTGCTTATCAACAAAGCAGGAATACTCCATTGTTGCTTAATGAAGATTTCATCCAAGCGGTCTCAAAAGTTATCACAAGGATCCTAATGACAAATAGTCATAAAAAGCATTTTGAAGGAAGAGTGTATGTGTGTGTATATGTGTGCATGTGTGCGTGTCTATATATGTGTGCATGTGTGTTTGTGTGTATAGGTGTGTATGTGTGTGCATGTGTGTCTGTGTGCACATGTATGTATATGTGTGTATATGTATGTGTGTATGTATGTGTATGTATTGTATACATATGTGTGTGTGTGTGTGTGCACACATTGGGGCAGATGTTTGACAGTTATTGAAATGGATTTGGGATGCTTGCTTTCCATATTTTTTTTATTATTCACACATAATTTCTTGAAAAAGAATCTAGGGGTTAATTCAGTTTTAAATATTTTTTAAAAAGTATTTTCAATAACTACTTCCAACCATGAGCAACAAAAACAATTTGATATGAAAAATTCATTGTTTAAAAACCTTACAATGAATCAAAGGTAATGTCATATATGATGAGCATATTATCTCAATATATTAATTCAGGAGAATAATACATCAAGAAGGTCATAATAATTTTAATTGTGTGTATTTCTATATCTATATTAATATGTAAACATACAAAATGAGTTTGTGAATGTGCTACATATTTATTTACATACTTACACAAAATATACATTTATTATTTAAATTTATAATTAGTTTCTTAACAGATTCAATGTAATTTGCAGATAAAATTCTTTTTTTTAGTTTTTTTTTTTTTTTTTGACAGGCAGATTTGACAGTGAGAGAGAGAGACAGACAGAAAGGTCTTCCTTCTGTTGGTTCACCCCCCAAATGGCCTCTACGGCCAGCACGCTGTGCCGATCCGAAGCCAGGAGCCAGGTGCTTCCTCCTGGTCTCCCATGTGGGTGCAGGGCCGAAGCATTTGGGCCATCCTCCACTGCACTCCCGGGCCACAGCAGAGAGCTGGACAGGAAGAGGAGCACCCAGGACAGAATCCGGCACCCCAACAGGGACTAGAACCCGGGGTACTGGCGATGCAGGCCGAGGATTAGCCAAGTGGGCCACAGCGCTGGCCTGTAGATAAAATTCTAAGAACATCATGATATCCCCTCCCTGTCTCCCTCTCTCCCATACTCCTTCCTTCCCCTTACCTTTTTCCTTTTTTTAGTTTTCCAGATAACATGCTTTAAATTTACATTACAGTGAAAAGGCTTAATACTTCAACAGAGAAGAAGTTTACTAAGTAAAAAAGCAAAAAGATCCTAAGTTACTGGGATAAAGATAACAGCCATTAACAATAGCTAAAGGGAAAAATGACAGTTTCACTCACATATAGTAAATTTTAAATTATTCAGATCATTAAAACTAAAGTAGTATAACATTCTTAACCATTGGTTTCACAAAGGCATAAAACAAAGTTTTACAAAAGTATATTTGCAGCAATACTGATACACACAGAAATATCTTACTCTTTTTCTTTTTTCTTTTTGGGTTCATATTTAAAAATTTTAGCTCCCACATATGAAGGAAGACATGCGGTATTTGTCTTTTTGGGTCCAGCTGATTTCACTCAACATGATATCCCCAGTTGTGTCTATTTTGCTGCAAATGGTAGAATTTCAAGTGCCTACTTCTTGTCCTTTGATTCCGGCTTCCTAATGCACACTTCAGAAGGCAGCCGTGATGGCTCAATTAGCTGGGTTTTTGCTGTCCACAGGGGAGACCCAGATGGAGTTCCACACTCCTGGCTTCATACAGACATAGCCTTAGCTGTTGTTGGCATTTGTGGAGTGTACTAGCAGGCAGAAGATATTTCTCTTTCAAGTTATCTATCTATCTATCTATCTATCTATCTATCTATCTATCTCTCTCTCTATCTATCTATCATCTATCCATCATCCATCCATCCATCCATCCATCTATCATTTATCTATCTATATTCCCCCATCTTTCTCTCAAATAAAATTAAAATAAACATTTGAAAAATAATATTCTATTTTAAAAAGAAGAAGGTGTGTCAAAGATACTGACAGAACATACAGCTTTAGGCTTCTATTTTATAAATTTTTATGATGCATTTTACTCAAGGATTGATGTGTCTGTTACTTGACTCGGTTATGAGACCTTTGCATTTTCATTATTTTTTACTCCCAGTGCTTAGCCCAGTCCTCTCCATCCAAATTGCTTAATCAATTTTGTATGAATGAATAAATCAATAACAAGCTTAATGCTGCAAAAATGGCTGAAGATGAGTCATGCCAATACAATTAATAAGAGTAATTTCATTTTACTCATATGATGTTATGCAGAAAATGGCATTTTAAAATCTTTAAGTTGGCAGGTCTGTATGGAGACAAAAAGCCATACAGGCCTTCAAGGAACTTCATTGTCCATTAAGATAGATCTGACGAATTATGATGAAAAAGTGGAAGGTTTTCCAGTAACAAACCTCTATTTGTCTTTGTTGGACCTTCTAATTAGGTTACTCTAGCATTCAAAAGAGTTAATATTAATCATTGGATGACAGGCACACATTGGACATGGAAGCTTGCAGATATTAAAGGACTTTATATTTACAGTTAAACTGGAATATGACAACATACATCTTTTAAAAACTGAATTGCTGGGGCTGACATTGTGATATAGAGGATAAAGCTTTTGCCTGCACCACTGGCATCTTGTAAGTGTTCCAGTTCATGTCCCAGCTGCTCCACTCCCAATTCACCTCCCTGCTAATGGCCTGGGAAAATCAGTGGATGATGGCCCTAGTGTTTGGTCCCTGCAACCCACGTGGGATTCCTGGAAGAAGCTCCTGGTTCTCTACTTCAGTGTAGCCCATCACTGGCTGTTGCAGCCATTTGGAGAGTGAACCAATTGATGGAAGACCTGTCTCTCTCTCTCTCTCTCACCCTCTCTATTTATAATTATTTCAAATAAATGAATTTTTAAAAAACTGGATTTTTCATAAAAACTCGCAGAAATCAAGTACGAGTTGAATGTTGTACCTTTTTGCTTTTACTTTCATAGAAGACAAATAAGGTTTATTTTTACAACATTTTATTGTCTATTGTTAATGACAGCTAAAGCCACAACTCTTTTGGAGCAATTATTTTTAGTCAAGCATTTTTCTAGAGAGAATGTTCAAATGGCCAATAGACACAAGGAAAAATGCTCAGGATCACTAGCCATCAGGGAAATGCAAATCTAAATCACAATGTGGTTTCACCGCATCTCAATTAGAATGGTCCAGATACAGAAACCAGCAAACAACAAATGCTGGTGAGGATTTGGGGGAAAATGAACATTAATTCACTTTTGGTGGGAATGTAAAGTGGTGTAGCCGTTGTAGAATACAGTATGCAGATACCTCAAAAGTCTGAAAATAGATATATATGACCCAGCAATCCCACTCTTGGGAATTTATCAAAACAAAATGAAATCAACATATGAGTTATCTGTACCCTTACATTCATTGCAGCTCAATTCATAATAGCTAAGAAACAGAATCAACCTAGATGTCCATCAACTGGTGACTGGATAAAGAAATTATAGCATATATACACTATGGAATATTATATAGTGGCAAACAAAAATGAAATCCCTGTCTTTTGCAACAAAACTGGAAATAAGCCAGTCCACAAAAGACAAATACCCTATGTTTTCCCTGATCTGTGATAACTAATAGAGCACCTAAAATTTAATGTATAAGAGTGAAATTGGCATTTTTTAACTTCTATTTAATAAATATAAATTTCCAAAGTACAGCTTTTGGATTATAGTGGCTTTTTCCCCCATAACCTCCCGGCTCCCGTCCACAATCATCCCATCTCCCACTCCCTCTCCCATCCCATTCTTCATCAAGATTCATTTTCAATTATCTTTATACACAGAAGATTGATTCAGTATATACTAAGTAAAGATTTCAACAGTTTGCAGCCACACATAAACACAAAGTATAAAGTACTGTTTGAGTACTAGTTATAGCGTTAATTCACATAGTACAACACATTAAGGACAAAGATCCTACATGAGGAGTAAGTGCACAGTGACTCCTGTTGTTGATTTAACAATTGACACTCTTATTTATGATGTCAGTAATCACCTGAGGCTCTTGTCATGAGCTGCCAAGGCTATGGAAGCCTCTTGAGTTTGCCAACTCCAATCTTATTTAGACAAGGTCATAGTCAAAGTGGAAGTTCTCTCCTCCCTTCAGAGAAAGGTACCTCTTTCTTTGATGGCCCATTCTTTCCATTGGGATCTCGCTCACAGAGATCTTTCACTAAGGTCATTTTTTTTTTCCACAGTGTCTTGGCTTTCCATGCCTAAAATACTCTCATGGGCTTTTTAGCCAGATCCGAATGCCTTAAAGGCTGATTCTGAGGCAGAGTGCTGTTTAGGACATCTGCCATTCTATGAGTCTGATATGTATTCTGCTTCCCGTGTTGGATTGTTCTCTTCTTTTTAATTCTATCAGTTAGTATTAGCAGACACTAATTTTGTTTACGTGATCCCTTTGACACTTAATCTTATCATTAGGATCAATTGTGAACTGAAACTGATCCCTTTGACTAGTGAGATGGCATTGGTACATGCCACCTTGATGGGATTGAATTGGAATCCCCTGGCACATTTCTAATTCTACCATTAGGGGTAAGTCCGATTGAGCATGTGCTGAACTGTACATCTCCTCTCTCTCTAATTCTCACTCTTATATTTAACAGGGATCACTTTTCAGTTAAATTTATATATTTGATGATTGCTTACAGCTCTCTTTTGCTGCTGTTGAGGAGCAGTGTTTTTTTTTTCTTCTTCATACTATTTGTAGAACTCTTAGTGTGGGGTTAACCTTATGAGTATAAAGTAAATTGAAAATGATTGTAGTTAAAATTAAGAGTGGAAATAAGAGAGGGAGGAGAAAAAAGTGTGGGAGCATGGGTTTGAGTAAGGCTTTAGGTTGGAAGCATCACTATGTTCCTAAACCTGTATGTATGGAATACATGCAATATGTATACCTTAAAAAAATTTTAAAAAAGAGAAAAGTCTATCAGTCAGAGAACTGCCAGGGGCCCAGAAGTTCTTTATAAAGCTTCTGGGTTTGCTTTATCTATGGCCACTGGATTTTGGGGGTTGTTTTGTACATTACAGAAACCATCAGGCTCAAAATTGCTAAAATCCTGTTTATTGGGCTAGATTTGAATTTGCAGCAGTGAGTTTTTGAGCTAACGGTCCAAGGTTGCTACAAAGAGGTTATCAACTTAGCATACTATACAAACAGGGCTTTTTTTAGCCCCTTTGTACAAAAATAGAACACAAAGCACACTCATTTAGCAGTAGAGAACAGGGATATCAATTAAAGAATTCAGTATCGAAGGAAAATTAATGCCTTTCCTAAGTGTCATTAAATGAAGCAATGTCTTTTGCCAAGGAAGCAAATAGGGTTTTTAGTCACCTTGGAAAAGAAAGATAGTTTTGTGAAAGTTTATGACTGTCTATGGTGTGAGTAGTCTATTTTATGGACTCTGGATTTGTTAGATTTGATGATTACATTGAAGTCAAATTTTTATATACATTACAAGTTTTGGTTTTTACAAAACATTGAGAAAACAAATTTGTGGGATTCTTTTTTTTTATTTTATTTCAGGTATACAAATTACATCCATTACATATATACAGATTTAGGAACATAGTGATAATTTCCACCCTACCCTCCCTCCTGCCCTTGCTCCCAACTTTCTTTCTCTTATCTCTCCTATTCCCACTCTTAACTTTTACAAAGATCTATTTTCAGTTTACTTTATACTCGTAAGATTAACCCTACACTAAGAGTTCAACAAATAGTATGAGGACAAAAAGCACCATTCCTCAACAGTAGAGGCAAGGGCTGTGAACACCCATGGAATCTCAAAATGTCAATTTCCTCCTCTACATTACATTTTAGGTACTCTATTAATTACCACAGATCAGGGAAAACATAGGGCATTTGTCTTTTTGGGACTGGCTTTTTCGCTAAGTATAATGGTTTCCAGTTGCATCCATTTTGTTGCAAAAGACAGGATTCCATTCTTTTTTTACAGCTGAGTAGTATTCCATAGTATAAATATACCTTAAATTCCTTTTTTAAAGCTTTTGTTTAATGAATGCAAATTTCATAGGTACAACTTTAGGAATATAGTGGTTCTTCCCTCCATACCCACCCTCCAAACCCTACTCCTATCCCACCTCCTACTCCCTCTCCCATCATTTTCTTCATTAAGATTCATTTTTAATTTAACTTTATATACAGAAGACAAACTCTACACTAAGTAAAGATTTCAACAATTTGTACTCACACAGACACAATGTACAAAGTACTGCTTGAGGCCAAGTTTTGCAGTTAATTCTCATAGTACAACTCATTGAGGATAGAGGTCCTACATGGGGAGTAAGTGCACAGTGACTTCTGTTGTTAATTTGACAATTAACACTTTTATTTATAAGACGTCCATGATCACCCAAGGCTCTTACCATGAGCTGCCAAGGCTATGGAAGCCTTTTATAACCACAAACTCTGTCAGCATTTGAACAAGGTCATAAGAAACGTGGAAGTTCTCTCCTTCCTCCAGAGAAAAGAACATCCTTCTTTGATGGCCCCTTCTATCCACTAGGGTCTCACTCATAGAGATCCTTCATGTAGGATATTTTTTGCCACAGAGTCTTTGCTTTCCATGCCTGAAATGCTCTCATAGGCTTTTTAGCCACATATGATTCATTTTGAAAATTTTTGTTTTATTTGAAACAAACTTACTTGAATTAATTCAGTCTATAATGTCTAACAAGACTGTATATTTCCAAATATGATTAGACATCTCTAAGCTTTTAATATGTGATTTAATTAAAAATTTGTATTTAAAGAGCAAATCTTTACATTTAAAAATGTATAGGGCAATCTTGTACAATAAAAACAAAGCCGGAGGCATCACAATACCAGATTTCAGGACATACTACAGGGCAGTTGTTATCAAAACAGCATGGTACTGGTACAGAAACAGATGGATAGACCAATGGAACACAATAGAAACACCAGAAATCAATCCAAACATCTACAGCCAACTCATATTTGATCAAGGATCCAAAACCAATCCCTGGAGTAAGGACAGTCTATTCAATAAATGGTGCTGGGAAAATTGGATTTCCACTTGCAAAAGCATGAAGCAAGACCCCTACCTTTCACCTTACACAAAAATTCACTCAACATGGATTAAAGACTTAAATCTATGACCCAACACCATCAAATTATTAGAGAGCATTGGAGAAACCCTGCAAGATATAGGTACTGGCAAAGACTTCTTGGAAAAGACCCCAGAAGCACAGGCAGTCAAAACCAAAATTAACATTTGGGATTGCATCAAATTGAGAAGTTTCTGTACTTCAAAAGATACAGTCAGGAAAGTGAAGAGACAGCCGACAGAATGGGAAAAAATCTTTGCAAACTATGCAACAGATAATGGGTTGATAACCAGAATCTATAAACAAATCAAGAAACTCCACAACATCAAAACAAACAATTTAAGAGATGGGCCAAGGACCTCAATAGACATTTTTCAAAAGAGGAAATCCAAATGGCTAACAGACACATGAAAAAATGTTCAAGATCACTAGCAATCAGGGAAATGCAAATCAAAACCACAATGAGGTTTCACCTCACCCTGGTTAGAATGGCTCACATTCAGAAATCTACCAACAACAGATGCTGGTGAGGATGTGGGGAAAAAGGGACACTAACCCACTGTTGGTGGGAATGCAAAATGGTTAAGCCACTATGGAAGTCAGTCTGGAGATTCCTCAGAAACCTGAATATAACCCTACCATCCCACTCCTTGGAATTTACCCAAAGGAAATCAAATTGGCAAACAGAAAAGCTGTCTGCACATTAATGTTTATTGCAGGTTAATTCACAATAGCTAAGACCTGGAACCAACCCAAATGCCCATCAACAGTAGATTGGATAAAGAAACATGTACTCTATAGAATACTATACAGCAGTCAAAAACAATGAAACCTGGTCATTTGCAACAAGATGGAGGAATCTGGAAAACATTATGCTGAGTGAATTAAACCAGTCCCGAAGGAACAAATATCATATGTTCTCCCTGATCCGCGACAATTAACTGAGCACCAAAGGGGAACATGCTCAGACTTGCCCCAAATGGTGGAGTTAGAAACGTGCCAGGGGATTCCAATACAATCCCATCAAGGTGGCATGTACCAATGCCATCTCACTAGTCCAAGTGATCAATTTCAGTTCACAATTGATCACACTTACAGGTCTAAGAGTCAAAGGGATCACACAAACAAGATTAGTGTCTGCTAATACTAACTGATAGAATCAAAAAGGGAGAGAATGATCCAACATGGGAAGTGGGATGCATAGCAGACTCATAGAATGACAGATGTCCTAAATAGCTCTCTGGCCTCAGAATCAGCCCTTAAGGCATTTGGATATGGTTGAAGAGCCCATGAGAGTATTTTACGCATCGAAAGCCAAGACACTCTGGGGAAAAAAAAATTGAAGAAGACCTAAATGAAAGATCTCTGCGAGTGAGATCCCAGTGGAAAGAACAGGTCTTCAAAGAAGGAGGTACCTTTCTCTGAAGGGAGGAGAAAACTTCCACTGTGACTATGACCCTGTCAGAATAAGATCAAAGTCGGTGAACCCAAAAGGCTTCCATAGCCTTGGCAACTCATGACTAGAGCCTAGGGAGATTACTGACGCCATAAACAAGAGTGTCAAATTGTTAAGTCAACAACAAGAGTCACTGTGTACTTACTTCTCATGTGGGATCTGTCCTTAATGTGTTGTCCAATGTGAAGTAATGCTATAACTAGTACTGAAACAGTATTTTACACTTTGTGTTTCTGTGTGGGTGCAAACTGTTGAAATCTTTATTTAAGATATACTGAATCTATCTTCTGTATATAAAGATAATTGAAAATGAATCTTGATGTGAATGGAATGGGAGAGGGAGTGGAGATGGGAGAGGTGCGAGTGGGAGGGAAATTATGGGGGTGGGGAAGCCAATGTAACCCATAAACTGTACTTTGGAAATTTATATTTACTAAATAAAAAAAATGAGTAAAAAAATTGTATAGGGCTGGCGCTGCGGCTCAATAGGCTAATCCCCCGCCTTGCGGCACTGGCACACCGGGTTCTAGTCCCGGTTGGGGCGCCGGATCTGTCCCGGTTGCCCCTCTTCCAGGCCAGCTCTCTACTGTGGCCTGGGAGTGCAGTGGAGGATGGCCCAAGTGCTTGGGCCCTGCACCCCAAGGAAGACCAGAAGCCTTCGGATCAGCACGGTGTGCCGTCTGCAGCATGCCGGCCACAGCGGCCATTGGAGGGTGAACCAATGGAAGGAAGACCTTTCTCTGTCTCTCTCTCTCTCACTGTCCACTCTGCCTGTCAAAAAAAAATAAGAAGAAGAAGAAAAAATAAGAAAAATATAGTTGGTGCCATCATTGTGGCACTGGAGTTTTAGCTGCTACCTGCAACAACGGTATCCCATATGGTCACCAGTTTAAGTCTCTGCTTCTCTACTTCCTACCAAGCTCACTGCCAATGCACCTGGGAAAGGCGCAAATGATGGCTCTAGTGCTTGGGTCTATGCACCCATGAGCCAAACCTAGTCCAGCCCTTATTGCTGCAGTCATCTGGGTAGTGAACCAGTGGATAAAATACCTCTTTCTCTCTGTCTTTTCCTCTCTCTCACTAATTCTGCCCTTCAAATGAATAAATAAATCTATTTAATAATTCTATATTGTCTTCCTTATGTAACTGGGTAATTTTTAAAATTTTTAAGTAGCTTAAATTTTACCTTTTTATTTTTACTTTCTGAATTTGATTCAATCTGATTGATTACAAAATATAAATATGTATTTCTTCCTGGATGTAAATATGGTATGTGGAAATGGTAAAAAAAAAAAGGATGATATAGTGCTTTATACTATTTGAATATTTAAGTCATTAAGACATTTAAGAAGCATATTAAAATATCATTATGATAGTGACTTTTAAAATAATCATGTCATCGTCTTTGAACTAAATACTAACATGCAGAAAAGCCATATGCTTTATCCTGTAATAGATAAAATTATGGTTTCAAAAATGGAAGCTTATTGTGTTTACATAAGCACAGACATATTATTGGAGGAAGTTTCTCAAATTTAAATTTAATAAAATCCCGTATGTAGATAAACTAGACATGATGAGGCTATCTAATAAAATGTCTTGGATCTCATAGAGTCATATTCAGCACTCCCTGTCATTTCTAATAAGTATTTGGAGCACTGAATCACAGAGACAGCTGAAATTAGCGAATTCTAGTACCTTAAGCGAAAGCAGTTAACCCCAATCAAGTCTCAATAATTAATATCAGTGGTTGGCAGCTGAGCAGGGATGTCATCATATATTATAAATGATGAGGCTACAGTGAATTGAATCTTGTGGTCGATGAGATTATTTTCCCCATGGTCAAAAAACATATTTCATACCTATTTTACTAGCAGGTGCGTGGCTTTCACCGTCACAATAACTGGGCTGCAACTGAGATTCATAAAATTAGTGTGAGTGTAGTTGGGCATGGTTGGTAACTTAAACTCTAGTCACTCCAAGGTGAAATTCCAAACCTAATTGGGCTCCAAGGGTTGTCAACAGCTTACATAATCAAGTATTTAAAGAAAATACCTCCTCTGCCTGATGGGTTATCTGGCTCTTCTGTCCCATAAGGATTAGCCATGAATCTAGTCCTGGTCTCAAATCTTTGTTTACTAGTTTTAAACTTTAGACCACAGGAAATCATGATTTCCATTGCTAGGCTTTTTACCTGGAAAACTTTTCTAAATTGATTGTGAGACCACATTTGATGCTGGATTATGTGTGTGAAGTTTAGCCAGTACTGAAGACCCTGATGTACAGATTCTAAGCATGAATTCTTTGAATCACCAAATGTGAATGAAATTATTTTTTACAGTTTCAGTAGGGATTGCTCTGGTATTAGTTTCACATTTGTGAACAAAGTACAAAGAGCAAAAGCCTAGTGAAATCTGAGAGCTGATGGGGTAGTCTCATACAGAGTTGTTATCTTACTATCTTGTCCCTTTCTTGACAATGTTGTTATCAGTGTGTTGTGATACTGATCATTTTTTCCCCAATAGCCTTATCAGAGCTGTGGACAAGTTTTATTAGTTGTGAAAAGTAAACACTTGACCAACTCTGAAGTTGGTTCAATGTGGAAATCCTTTATACTGTTGCTGGATTTGCATTCAAAATATTATTAGAAAGAAATATGTTTAATTGTAAAGCAAAGAAGGAAATAAATGTTCATGATCTCTAACACCTGCATAATACAGCCGTGGACTCGGTTACAAATGATCGCTTTTTAGCAGAAAGGACGATGTTCTGGCTTTGCTTTCATAGCATCTCAGGATATAGGAAGACAGATCCTGCCTTTGGTTAATGTTTTAAAGGAATACAACACCCTCACCCATCTGATCTCTGTTTCTGCCAACTCTATCACTCTATTCTCCTTGTCTTCCAGTTGCAAAGTCAGGCACAGCAGACAGAAGCTAAGTAGACTAACTTATGCAGAATGCTGGTTCACCCTGACCCATGGCAAACACTCAAATCCCAAGAATAATGTAAATAAATGTGACTTTCTTATATGAAAATTAAAACACTACAGTGATAAAGCACGGGACAATAAAGGATGATTTTTTAAAAGATTTATTTTATTTATTTGAAAGACACAGAAAGAGAGGTAGAGACAGAGAGAGAAAGAGAGAGAGAGAGAGAGAGAGAGAGAGAGAGAGAGGTCTTCCATCCTCTGGTTCACTCCCCAACTGCCCGCAACGAACGGAGCTGTGCCAATCCAAAGCCAGGAGCCCCTGGAGTCTCTTCTAGGTCTCCCATATGGGTGCAGGGGCCCAAAGACTTGGGCCATCTTCTACTGCTTTCCTGGGCCATAGCAGAGAGCTGGATCGGAAGAGAAACAGCCGGGACTAGAACCAGCACCCATATGGGATGCCTGCACTTCAGGCCAGGGCTTTAACTCCCTGAACCACAGCGCCAGACCCAATAAAGGATGATTTTTAAGATATTTTCTTCTTTTCAGTTTAATATATTAAAAACATTTAATTACATAAATACATCCTGTAACAATCAATTATATAATTTCTATAACATGCATTAAACATGGGAAATGAATTATAAGCATTTATTTTACTTTATTGTGTTATAATACTGAGATGTAATTATATAGTTAATCTATAAAGAAGTTACTCAAAATCAAAAGCAATTTTTATGTTGAACTTACCAACACTAAATGTGAGCCCATGTGTAAATAGATGGAATATAATTATCTCAGTCATTGTTGTGGATAATTTTGAATTAAGTTAACAAAGCATTTACTATTCACTGACTTATGTTGAGCCATCTGTTGACTAGACACAACAGTTGGGTTCTCATTCTCAGTGTTCATCTGAAAAGATAAAAAGGTTGAAAAGTAAATGACAAGAATTATTTGAGTTCAAGAACAATATGATATTGCTGGAGTGCACACTCACTCACTGCCAGTGAAGCCCCATAAGTTATAAAGCAGCAAATATCCACAGGGCACAGGGTCAGAGACTCAGGCATTCACAGTGAATAAAGGTGCACGGGAGGTAGGTGATGAAGATCAAAATGAAGTCTTGAAGATGCAAAGAATTTATGTGGGTAGATAAGACAGGAGAAAATGCCAGTAAGACAACATCCCATCTCTTTGGCAGCCAGAAAACAAACAAACAAACAAACAAACAAAAAAACAGTATAGCAATGAAGGTATTTCAAATTGTCAAATCTAGATCAAGGTCTAGATTCATAATAACCAGTTGACTCATTATAATAGCCTGCCTTGAGAAAAGCAATGGATTTTTAAATGTGGAACTCATCACAAGCATTTTACTAGTCGTAGGACCCAAAGCATTCTTTCAACTCTCACTGACCTTTGTTTTCTATAACTGTAAAATAGAAGTACTAGTGGGACTACTAAATATTTTAAGTTTCGCCCTGAGGCACCAATGAAGACAATAGAGATTAACGTGTGCCTTGCATTGCAAACACAAGGAGATGTCAAGAATTATAAGAGAAAAATTCCTGCTCACTTTCATACTGTAGTGTTGCATTGTGTTATTACATACATTGATGTAACTCATAGCTCACTCATAGACTGAGCTATAAATATCGAAAAAATTCTTTATTGATATTAGCCTTATTTCACGTATTCCCAACATTGAAGTGATTTTGTCTGTATTTTTGGACATAACTTGTATTTGATACTGATTCCTTAGAAAAGACAAGGAGACTGACAAGTGAACAATCTGCTATTGGCATAACCAGCCACAGGGTGTCATTCTAGGAGAACGGATTAGCTAGATTCAGAGCAATACTCTGGCCATAGATACCACACAGCATACTATATGTGGTATGTTAACTAAATCATGCAAGTTCCTGACTTTTGGTCAAATGCAATATTTATTATACTCAGCAAACTATGTCACTGGATACTTTCCTAGACATATTTTGCTATTTTAAAATTATCTTTGGAATAAAATAATGAGGATCTTAAACCAAAAATTCTAGTTGACTCAACCTTACTGGGGAGCTAGTGAGAGAAATATACAATAAGCACAATTTTTTTAATATTCAAAAACACTGATGGATAACTGCAGTCACAAAAACATTTTTTTCTTTAAAAATTTATTTCCTTTTTTTTCATCAAATACTAGATTTTTTGTTGTAGCAGTTCATGGTTCAACTAAAATCCATGCTTGGTTGGTGTTGCCAGTTTGTGCTTTTTCTGCAAACCCTGTCAGCCTAGAGTTATCTGGACTGAACAACTACAGTCTTCGCCACATTCATTTAAACTGGGCACCACATAATCTACTTTACTTTTTCCTTCATTAGGTGCAACTCAGTCACCTGAAAAGGGGCAGCTTTAAGCATTCTGAGAAAGCAAGGTGACAGTGGCTAAGAAATCTCTGTGATCATTAAAACAGTGGCAGATTAGGGCTAGTAAGAGTGATATTAGCCAGTCACTTGGAGTCTCCTCTCTTTAGTCACTGATCATGTGGGACGGAGATGCAACCCTCTTTCAGAAACTTGAGATGCCCACATTTGTGGCTTGTTCAGCCAATCACCATGTGTAGAAAACAGATCAATGTTTTATTCACTCATTCAGCAAGATTTTCTGAGATACTCATACGTTGCCACAATGGAGGAGAAACCAGACATGATTCTTACACTTATGCATCTTAGTCTCTGGTGGGTGAAGGAGACATGAATCAAATAACCACACAGTAGGACGTAATGTTCCAACGTGGTTAGTGCCGGGAAGGAGAAACATACCACAAGGCTACAAATGTTCACATAATTGGAGATTTTACCTAGTCACCGAGTTCAGAGTTTCCTGAGTAAGCCAGGGCAGAGCAAGGAAGCCATCGATGAGTAATAGCCAATCCAATGGAGAACACAGCAAGCACTGTCGAGAAGACAGAATCATGAATTGCAGGAACTTGGGGAGTTCTGGTTGCAGAGGCACAGCGAAGACAACATGGTATAAAAGGCTGACATGGTAGTCAATAAGCCGTGTGAACGATTTCAGTCTTTGATCTTTTCTTTTTTTAAGTTTCAACACTTAAAAATAACTGTGTATTGATTACAGAATTAAACCAATAGTATTAAGTAGAGCAGCCAAAAAAATACTAAGAGGGATAATGTATTAAGTTGTTCATCAACAGTCAGGGCAATGGCTGATCACGTCACCGTTTCTCATAGTGTCCATTTCACTTCAACATGTTTCCTTTTTGGTGCTCAGTTAGTTGTCACCGATCAGGGAGAACATAGGATATTTGTCCCTTTGGGACTGGCATATTTCACTCAGCATGATGTGTTCCAGATTCCTCCATTTTGTTGCAAATGACCGGATTTCATTTTTTTTTACTGCTGTATAGTATTCTATAGAGTACATATCCCATAATTTCTTTATCCAGTCTACTGTTGATGGGCATTTAGGTTGATTCCAGGTCTTAGCTATTGTGAATTGAGCTGCAATAAACATTAATGTGCAGACCGCTTTTTTGTTTGCCAATTTGATTTCCTTTGGGTAAATTCCAAGGAGTGGTATGGCTGGGTTGAATGGTAGGGTTATATTCAGGTTTCTGAGGAATCTCCAGTCAGTCTTTGATCTTTATCCCACGTGAAAGAGAATGTCACTGACATTTCTATGCATGAACATCAGGGGTGGGGGAAAGAATAGTCTAGAAATAAACATTAAAAATTCAAAAAAGTTAAAATTGAGACATACAGAAAGAAATTCATTTTCTGTATAAATATTCCTTGTGGGGATACATATAAATATATACTAGTTTCATCTCTTTGATGACTGCTGAAGATATATCCTATGAAAGAAGTTGTCTCAAGGCTCACATTGTGGTGCAGTGGTGAAGATATCACTAGGGATCCCACCACCCATATCAAAGTGCCTGGGTTCAAGTCTCTGCTCTGCTTCTGATTAAGCCTCGTGCTATGGAATACTCTAAGAGGCAGAATACAGCAAATCAAGAACATGGGGTCCCTGACACCCATGTGGGAGAACCACATTGCGTTCCAGGCTTCTGGCTTTAGCCCCGTCCAGCGCAGGTTGTTACTGGCGCTTGAGAAGTAAATTATTGAATGGAAGATTTCTCTCTCTCTCTCTCTCTCTCTCTCTCTCTCTCTCCTCTCTCCTCTCTCTCTTTATCTTACGGTGTGTACATTTAAAATAAGTAACTGAAGCTTTTAAACAAAAGGATTTGATTCAAGTGCCTGAGTCAGTCACAGCTTCAAGGAAGATGAAAATTTCCTGACATGTGCTCCATGTGTTATTTACTTGTGTGTATGCTGATATTCGTACCACCACATACTCCTTGAAAATTTATTGCCTCACAAAAAGTGTGTTGGAGTCCCAATTTTCCCACATTCTTGAGTACTATTACACTTGGAGCATGGTCAATATTTTTATCTTTATTTACAAAATTTTGTAAAAGTAAATCTCAGTGGTTTGACATTTCTTCAGTTACCAGCAAGTCGCGTGCACTTTCACATGTTTATTAGCTAACTACATATCTTCTTTTGGGAATTGCCTATTTTGTGCAATTTTTCCATTGGTATAGTAGTGTTTACTTTTTCTGAATGATTTAGCAGAGCTATAGTCTCTAAATATTTTGCAAATCATCTTTTTCTTTGTTTAGTATAAATGAATTAATGACCTCTGCTTATCCTCATTTGTACTCCATCTTACAGCTTCTGCTCCCTTAGAACTTCCAGTTTCTTTATCATTCCAATGAGTTAATGACCATTTAGACCCAACAACACCTCCCTCTAGGGTTTGTAGATTTTGCTCATGAAATTACAGTACAGTCAATTAATTTTGAATTTCAGTTAAACAAAACACAATTCTCTCTATATAGGTATGTTCCATGCAATATTTAGGACTTACTATAATATCAAATTACATTCTATTTATCTGAAAATTAAATTTACTTGACTGCCCTATTTTTTTTTAATTTTATTTCAGTTTATATGAAAGACAGAGGCAGGAAGGCAGACAAAGACAGATCTCACATATTCTGATTGACTTCCTCAATGCCCACAATGGTCAGGGCTGGGCCAAGCTGAAGCCAGGAACCCAGAACTCAACCCAGGTCTTCACTGTGAGTGGCAGGAATCCAACTGAGCCATCATCTGACACTTTTCAGGGTGCACAATGGCAGGCAGCTGCACCTGGAGGTGAGGAGCTAGGATTGGAGCACTCGCTCCAGTATGGTCTGTGGGCATCCCAAGCAGTGACTTTACAACTGTGCCTAACGCCTACCCAATGTCCTGCATTTTTAAGGCAACATGAAGGTCTCTATACTAATTTAAGGTCTCTATATTAATTTCATCTGTCATTACAAGATGTCCAATTCACCCCACATTTGTCCATGCAAATTCTAAAGAAGATGAATATTATATAGACTATCCAAATTGACCAAAATATTGTAACAGTTTTTGTATAAGTTAACTTAGAAGTAGCTGGCCTTCTTCTAGACTGATTGCTTTTGGATTGGCTGAATTGGGCAACAGTGAAATTTTGTGCTCTCTTGTTTATGCAACGTGGAGGGTCCCAGAAAAGAAGTGTTGCAGGCTTTCTGGTCCATGATCATTAAGTTAGAAAAACTTAGAGAAGGTATTTTTCCCATTTGGAGGTGTTTTTTTTTTTTTTTTGATAAATTTACAATAAGTGTTTCACATTTTCAATCATATCAATTCTGTTTTTTTTTAAATTTTAAGATATATTATTACTCAATTAGGGTCCTACTTCTTTATATAGCTAGGTCTTTAAGAAAAATTAAGTATCAGTAGGGTAGGCTGAATGGCTGAATAGCAGTCTTCTAAGGATTTCCATGTTCTAACCCTGGAACCTGAAGATGTCCCCTTTTATGGCAAAGGCACTTTGCAGTTGTGATTGAGAAAACCAGCTCAGGATGGAGAGATGACGCCGGGTTGTCCAGATGGGCTCATAGTGCTCCCAAGGTGACTTACATTAGGGAAACAGCAGAGTTGAAGTCAGAAAAAAGTAGTCATGGAAGCAGAGTTAGAGAATGAGAAATGGGAAGTTGCTGCTTTGTGAGTTTTGAAGACAGGATGAGGCCAAGATCTAAGGAACTGCAAACAGCTTTCAGAAGCTGGTATGAGAGCAGAGGATCCGCCCCAGAGCCTCCACAAACAGTGCAGCCCAGCCAACGCTTTGAACTCAGCCTACAAGAACCTTTTTGGTTTTCTCATTTGTTTCTGACCTCCAGAAAAGTAACATAACAAATAAATGTGTTATTTATGTTTTTTCTTTAAGATTTATTTATTTGAAAGGCAGAGTTACAGAGAGGCAGAGGCAGAGAGAGAGAGGGAAGTCTTCCATCTGCTGGTTCACTCCCCAAATGGCCACGACGACCAAACCTGGGTTGATTTGAAGCCAGAGGCCAGGAGCTTCTTCCGGGTCTCCCACCTGGGTGCAGGAGGCCCAAGCACTTGGGCCATCTTCTACTGCTTTTCCAAGCCATAGTTGAGAGCTGGATCAGAAGTAGAGCAGCCAGGACTGAAAGCATAACCCATATAGGATGCCGACACTTCAGGCGGTAGCTTAACCCACTACCCCACAGCGCCAGCCCCTATGTGTTGTTTTAAGGCACAAGATTTGTAGCCATTCGTGATAACAACAATAGGGGGATAATACAATGACAGTGTTCAGAATATTTTCAAGTTTTCTTGAATATCAGCATATTCCTCTTCATACAAATAAGATTAAATCTTCATAGAATTTATTTCCTTGCTTAAGTTTTTTTTATTTAGTAAATATAAATTTTAAAAGTACAGTTAATGGATTACAATGGCTCCCCCCCCATAATTTCCCTCCCACTCACACCCCTCCCATCTCCCGCTCCCTCTCCCCTTCCATTCACATCAAGATTCATTTTCAATTACCTTTATATACAGAAGATCAATTCAGTATATATTAAGTAACGATTTCATCAGTTTGCATCCACACAGAAACACAAAGTGTAAAATACTGTTTCAGTACTAGTTATAGCATTACTTCACATTGGACAACACACTAAGGACAGATCCCACATGAGAAGTAAGTACACAGTGACTCCTGTTGTTGACTTAACAATCTGACACTCTTGTTTATGGCGTCAGTAATCTCCCTAGGCTCTAGTCATGAGTTGCCAAGCTATCGAAGCCTTTTGAGTTCGCCGACTTCGATCTTATTCCGACAGGGTCATAGTCAAAGTGGAAGTTCTCTCCTCCCTTCAGAGAAAGGTACCTCCTTCTTTGATGGTCCCGTTCTTTCCACTGGGCTAGTACTATTGGTTGAACTCTGTGATTAACACACAGTTATTCTTAAGTGTTTAAATTTTAACTGAAAAGTGATCCCTGTTAAATCTAAGAGTGGGAATAAGAGAGGGAGGAGATGTACAATTTGCTTAAGTTATTTTAACCACTGTGTTATCATTTATTTAAAAATAACCAGTCTATAAAAATAGACTTGCTAAAAAACAAAAACTCTTAATGCTTTGTGCCCTTTCTTTATCGAACTACAGAATTTAGCAAGCCAATACATTTTGTGTAGGAAATACATTATTTCACTTTTAGTCTTATTCAGTATTCTAGACAAGTAACAATTTTTGAAGTATTATGAAATTTGGATTATACCTATATTTCCAGAATATATGCTGTACTTGTAAAAGAAAACACATATAACTCTTCTAAAAATTGATGGATTCAGTATAAATTTAGTAAGTTTGAATATCCACAAGTCTTTTGAACTTAAAGGAGGAAAATGATAAAATATTCTGTTTTGGAAAGCATGTGTTTCATTTCTGACTTACAAAGACATGCTTAAATATTCTATTTCAGGAAATTTTTGGATCTATTCTCCTTTTATGTATTCATTTACAGTAACATGCCTTAAAAAATAGTTTCAGAGAAAAACATTATATGCAACTTAACTGTACTGTTGTGTTCCTAATAAAACAGAAAAATGACATGCTACAAAGCCATAATTATAGGGAGTTTCAGAAGATGTATTTGAAAAGGTCTAGTGGATTAGTACTTAAAATGGTCCAGCTGCTTTTGAGCTTGTCTTTAATGTTAGGCTGGATACATTTTCAAACACAACACATTAGGTTAGCAAGCATACTGCATTTGATCCAAACAATGTCAACTTCATAGAATGTTTCTCTTTTTTTCTTTAAAAATTTTACCCAACAATAACTGCACATATTTATTGGCTCCTATGTGGCATCTGAATACCAGTATACCATGTGTACAAATTGTATACATGTATCAATCAAATCAAGGTAAACAGTACTTCCTCCTCTAGGACATTACTTAGGATTCAAGACTTAGAGACTCCCTGTCTTCATTTATTCATGAAATACATACTGGGCTATTGTGAGCTGTAGTCACTCAACTATTCTTTGCAACACTAGGAACTTATTTATTCATTTAACTTCATTCAGTACAGGTTATCCAAACTCCATTTATCTCCACCTCCACCCCTGCCAGTCTCTAGTAATCAGCATCATGTGTTCTGATTAAGTATTGTTTTAGCCTCTACATATTGAAGGAGCACACAGGTACTTGTCTTTCTGTGTCTGCCTTATTTGACTTAACATAATGCCTTCTAGTTCTATTAATTACTCTGTAAATGGTGGCATTTCATGCTTTCTCTAGAGGGTGAATAATGTTCAACTGTGCATGTAGAACACATTTTTGTTATGCATCCATGATGATGGACACCTTGGTTGACTCCATATCTTGGTGATTTTGATTAGTGTTGCAATAAACATGATGGAGCAGGTATCTCTTTGATATATTTTGTAGTGAGGAATTTTTAAAATTTTTTAAAATTTTTTGACAGGCAGAGTTAGAAAGTGAGAGAGAGAGACAGAGAGAAAGGTCTTCCTTCCATTGGTCCACCCCACAAATGGCCTCTGCAGCTGGCGCACTGTGCCAATCCAAATCCAGGAGCCAGGAGCTTCTTCCTGGTCTCCCATGCAGGTGCAGGGCCCAGGCACTTGGGCCATCCTCCACTGCCTTCCTGGGCCACAGCAGAGAGCTGGACTAGAAGAGGAGCGACCAGGACAGAACCGGTGCCCCAACAGGGACTAGAACCTGGGGTACCGGCGCTGCAGGCTGGAGGTTTAGCCTAGTGAGCCACAGCGCCGGCCTTTTTTGAATTTTTTTAAAAGCTATTTCTTAACAGCAAACTTTTCCATTTGGTTGAAATTTACTAACTAGATTTTAAGAAATGAACATATAGTATGATTTTTTTTTTCTACTCAAGAATTTACCATTGTAAAAATGAAGACTCTTGTCAGTTAATTATTTGGTAAGGAAGTTAGTTAACTCTTGGCTTCATGGATTTATTTCCTGTGTAGTTAGGTACTACGATAACACCTACTTCTAATTCCTACAACAACATTATGGAATACAGAGTCATTATATAATAAGACAAAAAATGAGTCTGACAGAATTCAATGTTTTTAAAAGCTTGTGACTTTGGCAATTTATATTTGTATCTCAGCTCTCAATCATGCGCTGAAGGATTATTATTAACCATGGTCCTTAAACTGATATATTTGATGGCAATGCATAGCATTTAAGTGGTCAAGTCTTGTAATTGAGTAAGATATTACTTAATTAATAAAGCAATATGCTTCTATTAGTTGAGAGATGCTAAATCATGATGTGTAACAAAAATTCTCAGTGGGTTTATTGCTTACTCATATAAAATCTATTTTATATCTATTAATTTCTCCATGACAAATGTCCATTGTTAGATTAGTATTGCAGTGTGTTCTGTGTATAATTATGTCTTCTATACCACAGAAATACACAAAAACTCACATATGGATATTTATACACACACACACAACTGAAGTAAATTATGCAAGGGCAGAATAAAGGAAAAGCAAGGGAAAAAGAAATTAGCATAAGAAGAAAGTATAGAGGTGGGTGTTGTGGCTCAACAGCTTAAGCTGCTACTTGGGACACATGCATCCTGTTTCAGAGTGCCTGAGATCAAGTCCCACCTCCAACTCCAATCCAGCTTCCTGTTAATGCACCTTGGAGACTTGTAGATGATGGACAAAATACTTAGGTTCATCCCATGTGGGAAACCCAGAAATATTTCCCATCTCCTGGCTTTAGCTTCGCCCAGTCCAACAACTGGTAGATGAACAAATAGAAGGAGCATCTCTCTGTCTCTGTCACTCTGCCTTTCAAATAAGTAAGTAAATTAAAAAATATTTTTAAAAAAGAAATTTAAGGATAGTTCGTTATACAATTAAAATTAAATTCCAGGAGCAGTTATAAAAATTATGTGAAAGTATATATATATATATATATATATGTACATATATAGCACATAAATAACTATAAATCTGTTGATAAATATAAATTCAAAATGTTATTTAAGTTAAACCAGGTATTTGTGATAAATAAGTAATAGAAAGGTATTTTCCAAAAAGAATCCTACTAGTCCAAGAGGTTGCAACTGATAAAAAATATAAAAGGAAGTAAAATGAGTTTGAACAAGTTCTTGACTAACAGTCTTGAAACTTAAATATATCAAGATATAGTTCATCTTGAAAATTTAAGAAACAGGAGAAAATTGATTTCCGACAGAATAAACAGGGTTTCAAGAGTATGTCACATGAAGTTACTGTTGGCTAAGAATTGTAGGCTTGATGGACTGGGTCTGACCCGGTATGATAATTCTTCATTCCGATATAATTAGCATTGAGAATGCTGATCTCATTTCCTTTTGTGTTATAACTTCTTTCTTCCCTTTAGATGTAAGATTAATAGAAAAATCTATGGACTGTACAATGTGTTGTTCATATTTTCAAGTCTGTCTTACTCCCACGAACATACACATAATAGCTGAACAGTCTCAAAAAGAATTTGAGAATTTACAGTTTTAACTCTAGCATTTCCACAGACTTGGGATATCAGTCACTCTGTTTTTCTTGTTTTTATCTTTTTTCTTTATCTTGTACCTGAAAGACTTCATTTTGAAGATAAAAATGAAAAAAGAAGTAAAAAAATTAGTGTTGGCTGCTGTGTTACTATTTCTTTATCATCAGCCATTCTTTGTTTAACACTAGGATTAATTGATGAGTAAATGTGCAACACTGCAGAATGGCTCGCTGGAGAAAAAGCCATTGTACTCTTCCTCAAGGTAACTGTGTATACATGGAACAAGAACAATCAAAACCTCCCCTTCTGCCAGCTTGGGCTATGTTCTCTTTGTGTATATTACCAGTACTTTTTGAAATCTGTTTTAAAAATCTGTTTAAAAGGTGTAATAACACATGCAATGCATGTTTCCTGAATAGTGTATCTGTTAAAGCGTTCATGTTCATTCATTTATAATCTTTGCTAATAGACCAAGAAAGAAGAGTTCTGATTGGCCAGCCATTTCTAGAGTTGTTTTCTTTAAATGTGAGCGTGAACTTAAGACATTTGTTAAGGAATATGAGTGCAAAATCTTCATATTTTTTCCATCAATGTCTGATGGTCTTGAAACTTAATTCATGAAGATTTGTTGTTGTTGTTGTTGAAAGATTTATTTATTCATTTGAAAGTCAAAGCCACACACAGAGAGAAGGAGAGACAGAGAGTGAGGTCTTCCATCCACTGGTTCACTCTCCAATTGGCCACAATGGCCAGAGCTGTGCTGATCCTAAGCCAGGAGCCAGGAGCTTCTTTTGGGTTTCCCACATGGGTGCAGAGGCCCAAGGAGTTGGGCCATCTTCCACTGCTTTCCTAGGCCACAGCAGAGAGCTGGATCTGAAGTGGAGCAGCTGGGAATCGAATAGGTGCCTACATGGGATCCTGGCACTGCAGGTGGCGGCCCCATCCACTAAGCCACAGTGCTGGCCGGTATGAGGGTTTTTTAAATTTGAGTTTGCTTGTTTCTAGCAATTACACTAGACTTAGTTAAGCAAAATTCTTTAAGTAACCAACGAACTCCTTTCTAAAAGGCCCTGTTTTATTTCACATCAAAACTTAGTTAAGTATGAGTTTTACCTAGAAAATGGAGCTATATGTTGGTTTCATAATGTTTAAGTTATAAATATTAAACAAAACTCCTGATTTGGATCTATTTCCCAGTTGATACTGCATCCGGGATATCCTTCCTGTGAGTCACCACAAGGAGTTTTCTCTCCCTTCCTTCTGGTCTCTGCTGAAACGCCAACTCCACAAAAGGCTTTTGCTGAGTAACCTGCTAGAAACATCCCCACCTCAGTATCTTCCCCCTCTTTGTATTGATTATTGCTATGCGCACTTAACACCATCTGACATGTTCTCAATTCATTTATTTTCCTAGGATTCTCCTACCCTAGAATCAACAATCTATTAATGGGGATTCTACTACTGTTTCTTCTTTCTCCCATTACTCTGCCCCAGTATTTATAAACATCACTGATTCATAATTGATGCTCAAAACAGTAGCTAAAATAATGAATAGAATGATTTTGATCTCCCATTTCTGCTTAATAGTAGAGTACATCATTTAAATACAAGTAAATGAAGACAAATGAGCAAATGAAGACAAATCTTACGAATCATTTCTCTCTCTCTCTCTCTCTCTCTCTCTCTCTCCCTCTTTTTTTTAAGATTTATTTATTTATTTGAAAAAGTTACACAGAGAGAAGGAGAGGCAGAGAGAGAGAGAGGTCTTCCATCTGCTGGTTCACTGCCCAATTGGCTGCAACAGCCAGAGCTACGGCGATCTGAAGCCAGGAGCTTCTTCCAGGTCTCCCATGTAGGTGCAGGGGCCCAAGGACTTGGGCCATCTTCTACTGATTTCCCAGGCCACAGCAGAGAGCTGGATCAGAAGTGGAGCAGCTGGGTCTTGAACTGGTGCCCATATGGGATGCCAGCACTGCAAGTGGTGGTTTTATGCGCTATGCCACAAGGCTGGTTCTCTCCCTCTTTTGTTAACTCAGTCAAATTCATGGAATCTTCTATCTCATCTCTTTTCCCAAGGTTCGCATCTCAGTTCTGGTAATGTGAAAGAGGCGAGGGCTAACATCCCATCACAGCATCAGGAAGGCATCTGTTCTATCACTATTCTGTACTGACACCTGCTGAAACAGCTCCACCTGGTGTTTGGTCTTTGTCCTCTTTCTCCTCTGATGCACATGCTGATGTCTTAGGGCTTCTGTGAACTTTGATTACTAGTATTGATTGCCAAATTCCTGTAGACAGGAATGATTAGGGCTGAGGGGCAAAGTAAAGTATTGGCCCTAAATCAAAAGAACCTTAGAATCATAGGAAGGAAGAAAGTGTCTCAGGGCTTCTCCTAAGCAGCAAACCATTTGTAATTTGGTTCTCCAGTCTAATTTTCATGGGTCTGTGAGACTGCTCATCCGAGGGCTGCAGGGAGAAATGGAACACGAAGCTGTTTCAGAGCTTCCATCTGAGGGCGTTACCATTTCCCACTTCGGAACTTCACTTGAATCTCAGCTTGGGGTGACCAAGATCCAATCGTGTTTCTTCCCATGATTCCCTCCAAGACCCACCTCATGAAATAGCTCCTGTGCTGTAAGATCTGAATGTTTCAAGATCTTAATATGTAGAACGCATGCTTTCCAGTAAACTCATATTTTGCTTTACAACCGTGGAAATATGATTTTCTGTTTCATGCGCTTTTAAAAGAACTCTAAGCATCCTTTTGTCAGTCCAATAGTGACGTCAATGAATTTCCCTCTCTAGGGTTGTAAGGCTGATGCACTACATTCTTGGGGAAGGTTAGGGAGACTTCTTGGGTCCCAGGATTTCTTTGAACCACATGGACTAATTAATATTCAGCTGACATGTGCCACACCTACATGCAGGTATATACACACTCATTCACATGTACAAACCCTTTAAAAACTTCGTATAGAAGAACAAAGTATAGAAGGATGAAATGCCCCAAATTGACTTTATCCAACACTTTTATTATGAGAATGTCCCTAAGATGATATTTATGCTTTTGTTGTACTGTTATAAAATAGACACAATATCCAGGACAATGGGAAGCAAACGCTTGAAGTGAAAGGTTTTCCATGTGTAGGAGGAAAGAAGTATTTATTTTAAATCATAAAGCACTGCTATCAAAAGATAAACAGACATAAAGGAAGAAGGGGGTTGTGGATTCAGAACAAGTTGGAGGTCTTGAAACACACAGAGCCACAGACTGAACAAAAAATATGGGGGACGGTGGGGGCTGGGGAAGGATAGAGAAGTGGAGGTGAAAGAAAAAGTCATTTTTTGCACCAGAACATGTTTAACTATTAGACGTTGTTTAGCAAAAATAGGTGTTGTTTAGGATATTAGATATCTCTTAGGAAGTTGCTTTATATGTTGCTTGGGGGCAGCAGGAGGAATCTGATATATTGCCATTTCAAAATAAATAATTGTACTGGATTTATGAAAATTTTGAAAGATAGAAAACTAAAAACCAAGAATATTTTATGTTCCAAATATAAAGCCACATTAATTTAGTCTGTTAATTATTTATCTGAGGTTTACATTTTTCTATGAAGTTCTATTGTGTCTGTCTGCATTATGCAATTGTGGTAATTCTACTTACCCGTTAGCACACTTTAAGATTGCTTGTTCTTTATAAGATTTCCATTTTGTTATACATTCTTCATTGATATTTGTTGCCTTCCTCATATTCAAGACTGAATATCATGGCCTGTTAAGCAATTTTGTGAAACTTTATTTATGTTTTTATTTGAAAGAGAGAAAGAGTGAGAAATTGTCCATCTCCTGGTTCACTCCCCAAATGGCCACTCTAGCCAAGATAGCCAAGATGGCCAGGCTGAAGTCAGGAGCCAGGAACTCCATCCTGGTCTTCCAAATGTGTAGCAAGGGCTAAAGTACTTGGGCCATCTTATGATGCTTTCCCAGGTATTACCAGAAAGTTGGAAGGGAAGTGGAGCAGCCAGGCCCAGAATAGCCACTAGGATACGGGATGCCAGTGGATTAACTCACTGCATCACAATGCAGGGCTCTGTTAACAAATTGTAAAGAAATTATTTTTAGTAACATATGAATGAGATATTTCCTCCAAACTTTTTCTGTAATTCTTTAGAAACCTTAGAAAACAGTCTTTCTTGAATACAGCAATAGTACTAACAATCTGAAATTTTAAAAAGACTAACATGCTTGTATTTGTCACTCAAAAGTTAAATTCTGTTTGGGCTAACAGGAGGCAACAATCACAGCATCACTATATATGAGGGAACTCCAGATGGTCATATAAAATGAATGGTATGAAAAAAATGTATGGAATTAAAAATATCTGCAACAAAATAAGCTTATATTGTAATTCCATTTTTGCACAAACATTTTGAAGTACACTCCTATGTTTTCAATGCCTTGATGTAGATCTTTCTATCTGTATCCATACCATCTAGCTCTCCAAAATGACAACCTTTTCCTTCAACTCTCCATGTCATTTTACTTTATAATAAATTTAGTAATCATCATCATAATACTGTACTACCATTTTTGAAGAACAAAAATCTTCAGAAATAAGTAATCCATGATTAATCAATGCAATAATGCTCCATGGAGTTGAGAAAACACTTAAAGTTGCAAAGTATTTGTCAATCCATCTTCAATGATTTATACCTGGGCAGTAACTCTTTCCCGGGTCAGCAGTGTAATCTTGGTGGTGCCATCAGTTCTCATGCATATTCAAAAGCCTTGTAACATTAATGTTAAGATCAGGATGCTTGGCCAAGAAAATGTCCCTACCTCTTCTGTTTAAAATGAGTAGACACACTATTTTTATATAACTTGAATGTATGTCCTCTTGATTTAGCACATGGAACTTAGAGTGTTTGCTCATCTGAAATTATGTTTTAACAGGTACACTGATCTTCTTTACATTAATCTAGGTTTGGTGGTGATGAACATTAGCCTATTCTATTTACATCTCTGTTGTAACAATAAAAAGCCTTCCTTAATGTGGTTGGATGCCTGCTTTAGACAAGGAAAAAATAAAATACACTTAAGTGCAAATAAAAGATACACACTAATATACAATACGTTAAAGTATTATTGCAGAGTTCTATATTCTCTTCAGTAAATCATGTGTTCCCATAATGACAATGGACTATGACCTTGAAGACCATCTCCTTCCAAGGAGTTGAGATGTTTTTCTCCAAAATAATTTGCCCCCTCATATTAACAGATCTCATAGGCTATTCAAGAGACAGGTCTGGGGTCTCACATCTCAAAACAGGCGATGAAGTGACCCTTCAGGAGATTCAGTAATTGCACTGAACCTGTCCCCACTGAGAGCCTGAAGGTTATCATCTGCAAATATTGAGTGGACCTAAGTCTCAAGACTGCCAGACATCATCCTAGCCTTCCCTCCATGTCTACTCCAATCCCTACATCACTCACGAGTCTTTGGCCCAAGATTCTTGACTTGAGAGAGGAAAGTCGTATCATCAATCCTTATGAAAACACATGGCTATACCCTCCACTTCCCAAGACCTTTGAAGTTGGTCCCTACTTATGCATTGCTCTCTTTAGGTTCCTTGAGAGTTGGTTCTGGAGTCTCTAGAATGTACTCTTTCTAAATACATCTCAGGACAACATGCATATGTGTTTAGTTTCCATTGCTGATCCCAGGCTTCTGTATATAAAGCTGCCAGTTTCTTTTATTATTATTATTATTTATTTGACATAGTTAGATAGTGAGAGAGAGACAGAGAGAAGGGTCTTCCTTATGTTGGTTCACCCCCAAAATGGTCACCACATCCGGAACTGTGCCGATCCAAAGCCAGGAGCCAGGAGCTTTTTCCTGGTCTCCCATGCGGGTGCAGGAGCCCAAGGACTTGGGCCATCTTCTACTGCTTTCCCAGGCCACAGCAGAGAGCTGGACTGGAAGAGGAGCAACCAGGACTAGAACTCGGCTCCCCTATGGGCTGCCGGCACCGCAGGTGGAGGATTAACCAAGTCAGCCATGGCTCCAGCCCCATAAAGCTACCAGTTTCTGAGAAGGAACTTCAATAATAGTTTCCCATGCATCCCCATATCTTTTCTTTTCCTGTTGGTTATTTTCTCTCTCTCTCTCTCTCTCTCTCTCTCTCTCTCTCTCTCTCCCTCTTTCTCTCTCTCTCTCTGACATTCTTTATCTCTTTTGGGATTTCATCTACCATTCAATGTATCTTGGCTGTGTAATTTAGATTGAAGGTTTGCAGTCAGCTTTGGGTTTACTTATATGCTTACAGAGATCCTCAAAGAAGCCAGACAGTCTTTACAAATATGTCAGAGTAATGCTGCAGTTAGAAGAACAGAATTTCTACAAATGCAATCTTCCTCCCCAATTGCAGAACAAGAATTTTGTCCAATCAGATAATCTAAGGTCAGTCTAACCATTGATGTTGACTCTTTATGCAGTTCCAACTCTGTTGGAGAGTTCTGGTAAGTCTTCAGTCCCTGGCAGTGGCATGAGGTGATCTCTAATAGGTGATGTTGCAGTCGTATGATGGAGAAGACACTAATTTCTCGGATCCACATGACAGCCATTGTTACCTTGCTGGGTTTTGCCTTGCGGTACCTGTACAGGATGCTCCCTGGTTTGGTTCAGTTGAGACCAGATATGGTAAGCCTTATTCCAAAAGCTTTTGCAGGAATGTATTGCTGACAACACTGGGTTAATGTAGGGTCCATGCTAACTTATGAGCTGTGGCATCTCAACAGAGTTAGTACCGCGTGTTGTTTACCAGTGGCTTACCTCCATCTCAGCTACTGCTCTTCCCGTAGAGCCCTCTTAGGTGTTTGAATTTAAAAGGATTTCCCTACTACACTAGCTTCTCCAGAGCTGAGAAGTCAGTTCTGGAAAACCGTTGACCTGCCTCCAGGATTCCCTCTGAGGAGAACTATTGATCAGATTCTTAACAAGCCTGTACCCTCCAGAAACAGAGGATGAAACCTTGTCCCATCTCGTCACAAAGAAAGCCACACTTCAGTCTCCTCTCTGCTCAACACTGAGCTTCCATTGCATTTGTTTTGGTATAGCTTCCCCTGGGCTGGTGTGAGGCAGCTTGGAAGAAAGCATACTCTCAGAGTACCGTATATACAGTGGGGTTTGAAAGTTCCTCTTTAATTGTTTCCTGTGCTTATCTCCTCATTGCTCAGGTTTTAGCTTGAGGGAGACCTGGTACTTTGCTATCTCTTCTTTCAGCAATTCATGGGAAATTAGAGTAACAGGGATTTGATTTTCTTTTCCCCTTACCCAGGGCACTTCTATAGCTGGGCCTGGTGCAATCTGTATTTTCATTAAGTGTTTAGGAAGAAAGCGATCGAGGGAGGGAGCGCCAGATCTTCCTATTCCAACACTGTCTTTTCAATGCCACAGCCAAGCGGTGGTCTTAAGGAAGATACAGAAGCTATGGTTTAATTACTGTCAGAAAAAATAATAAAACAGCTCATTTTGAACTGTGCCAAAAACAAAAGCTATAAATTTTGGAAGGCTGTCTTTCCAGATGGGCTCTACCAAATAATTAAATATTAAATCAAGCAATTTATTTATGTTGGGGGTTATTTTTGAGGTAACTTTTTTGGCTAAATCACTTCAAAACAAAATTTTTTATGTAAATGTTACTAAAGTACTTTTGAAATACATGAAGACAATTTGATATTCCTACTCTCAAAATCTTGGAGGCCCTTCCAAATATTTTTCAATGTTTTAAAAAGAAAAGCATGAAGCTTTAAATCAAGCATTTATTTGACAATTTGAAGAGATGCAAAACTACTAGGAACAAAACAAAAAAACAAAACTTGCTAAGTCTATCTAGAGAAAATTCTTACCCCATTTCCATGAAATATTGAATAGTATTCAAATGAAGTAATAATGCATCATCAATTTTTCAGCAAAATGTCCACTTTACTTCTTCCTCAATTATAGTGTCCCATACTTTAAGCATAGCTAGAAAGTTATATATCTAGTTATCCAATGTCCAGTGCCCTCTAAACATACAGCAAATGTATATATATGAGAAATTTTAACTATTTTTCCTTTTATATTTTCTGTAAATCACTATAGGGAAATAAAAGATAGTATTTACACTGGTACAAAAATTTGATATCTAGTCATAGTTTTTTTTTATAATACCTTTTTTTGTGTGAATTTTAGAAGACCCCTCTCATTTATTTGTTATTTAAAGTTCCCCCATGTAGGCAGAGATGTAACAGTATGACCTTATATTTTATTGGGAACCAGTGTGGAATGGCAAATAAAAATTATCTATATCTTTGTAAACTATTATTGAGACTTTATCCTTATAGTAACTGCACAATTGTTCATAAGTAACTTTATGCCTGAAAACTTCATCTTTGTGAGACTGCTTAACTGTTTCTAAAATAAATTATTCCTTAGAAAATCACCCTTATGACCTCACAAATGGTTCGTTTATCTCTCTCCTTCTCCCTGTTTTAAATTATTGAAAATCATAAAGTGCCATATGCAAGTGTCACATGATTTTTTCAAAAAAATATATTTATTCTGTTTATCTGAATGACAGAGACAGAAACAGAAACAGAAAGACTGCCAGTGATCTCTCATTCACTGTTTTACCGTCTAAATGGCCACAGCAGCTAGGGCTGTGCCAGATTGAAGCCAGGAGCCAGGAATTCAATCTGGGTCTTCCACATGGGTGGCAGGTACTTAGCGCATAAGTCATCACCTACTGTCTACCATGGGGCACAGTAGCAGATCGTTGGAATTGGAGTGCATCCAAGACTAATCCAGGCAGTCTGGCATAGAATGTGGCTGTCCAAAGCAGGAGACTTAGTGGCTGCTCCAAACACATACCTGGTGTCATGTGATTTTGTGACTTTAAAATTAATAGGGAGTTTAAAAAGCTAATATTAAATCCACTAAAATTATAAATGCAAAAATATAGTTTTCCTAAATCATTAAATTTAACTACAGTGTTTTTCACACTTTATAAATCTAACAAATAAAATTTTCACTTTCAGCAGGGCTTTTAATTAATGATTGGTCAATTCTATTCTTTGTTTCTGTTTACTTTTTAATCATTTTTCCCTCCAAAACAAGCATACCTTTTAAATAGCTAAACTGTTTCTATTAATTTAATAAACACATATAAAATTTATTATATGCATTTTTAAAGTTAGTTAAAATATCATTAATCATTCAATATATTATCTCAGGTTTACATTCAAATTCTCAACAGCATATTTTGAATATAAATTAAAGTCAGCAACTCTATAATAAATTCTTTAAAATAGTTCATTCTATTAAATAGCATATTCACACAAATAATTCCAAAATTAGCTCAGAAAGATTTTTTAAATCCGATTTACATTTCCATATATTAATTTCACACATGGATCCTTGACTCTTTCATCATACTAGGAGTCTCATTAAGGAAATAATTATACTGACATTGCTCAAGTACTACGGGTGTTTGCTGCGATTGTTTCACACTGGAGTATTCACCAGGACACAGTTCCTTTTCATAATCCATAATAGCAGGAACTCTGTGAAACTCAGAGGGTTTAAAATACCATTAATGTTTATTCTTAGCTTTGTACCTCATTCTTTTTACTAAAGAATTCTGCAATCACACCAACATGACAACTAAAGGCTTTACTGCTTGCTTCAATATTGAAAATCTTTGGCCCCTTAACTCATTTGAGTATTTTCCTTATAGTTCTAAAACCACTTTTAATGCTGTTCCACTAGGTCCTTTATACAATGTGTCATCTTTCATACCCTCTTAAGCTTATTACCTGATCTGGGAAGGCAAAATTTTGTATTTGGTATTCTTTTCTTATTTTCCCTGTCTGTCAGGCCAAGCATGCTATAGATGTTAAGAGTCATTGGGTTGAATTCTGCGTTTTTCTCGTGTGCTTGGCTCCAATACCAAAGCCATGAAAATGAAAGCAGCACATAAAGATGAAGCTCACTGACAGCCCCAGGGTAACAATGAGTAGTGGGCTACTCTTATTTCTATGCTTTTCCTCCTTCAGTGTTGCTCTCTCAGAAATCTGAAGCAGTCCCTTGCTCATCAGAGTGGTTCACCTTATATTGGTTTAGACTAGTTCGATTCCTTCTACTTCTCTTTATTATTAATATATTAGATACATTATTTTTATCTTGTTTTAAGCACATTTTCTCTTATCCTCTTGGAAATAAAAGTTTTTAAAGAATGAATAAATCATTTAAAAAGTTTTTATTAGAATTTGATAACTATTTGATATGGTTTGAAATCAAATTGGATAGCTTAGTAAATACAATATTTCACTAAGTTTGACATTTTAATTTTCCTTAACACAGAAATAATTTTTGAAAGGTTATTATTTTGTATTATTCTTTAAAAAATATATTCTTCTAGGCAAAATGTTTCTAAGGCTTATATAACAATATTCTCTTAGACTGAATAACCCATGGATTCTCAAATCAGACAGCCTGGTTTGGAATCCTACGTTAGTTACTTTCATGCCCTGTGTTCTTGGGAGAGACACAAGGATTCAGAGCTTCAGTTTCTTCTATAAATGCAGATAACTAAAATATCACCACATAAAAGGATTATTGTAAGAATGACTAGAATCATATTTTGGAAATATTGGGCTTTTGGCAATGAAAGCAGTGGAACAGAAAGAAAATAATATTAAATATAGCAACAAGTATTGCAGAAAACAAAAAAATGGTATCCTGAATGTTACAGTGCATTGGAGTAAATCACACTAGGGGATATCTTTTCTCAGGAATATTAATTGTTTACCACTAGTAGTTGAGGTATTCTGCCATTTAGTAAAAAGACCAAAATCACTTTGAAAAATCAGCAGAATTGGGGCAGCAAATCTTCAAAGCAATTTTCATAACTAATTAATAGAGATCAAAAGCAAGCTTCTCATTAAAACAGTAAGCAGAAATTTCATATTTTAATAGGAAAGATATAGAAATGTGCATTCAAGTTGAAATTTTAAAATAGATTAATTTAGTATTTCATGTATTTCTGCCAGTCTCTAATTATAAATAGCACTTTGTTTCATCTTCTTCACACATATAAAATCAAATGCTCCATCCAGATTTTGAAAAAAAAAAAAAAGGTATATTTACTGAATGAATTGCTACATGATCTGTGATAAACAGCAATTTTTTTTTATTACAGTCCAGGTTATGCAATATTTTAGGACTCAGGAACACATCTAATCCCTGAAGGTGGTGAGGCGCCATTATGATCCACATTTCAAATTGTTATTGAGATGAATGTTTGATTTCTGAATTGTTGGAAGCAAGTTTGTACATGGTTTCCATGGCTCAAATACTGAAGAGACAAACAGTTTTCTGCCAAGTGCTTTCTCATTTCAAGAGAATTCTGACTCAAGGTACAAGCACCAAATAATCTGATTCTCAATGAGCTGGAAATAATAGCTTCTCCAGTTCCATGTAACTTTAGGCTTAGATAAAATTAGACACCAACATTCACAGATTGTCTTCCTTTTAATTTTACTACAACTTTACCAAGTCACTCAAAATGGTACAGTAATACCTGAAGTTCTCCACTCATTGGACATTATTAAAAGATGCCATGAATTTCTCAAACATTGTAAACCTCAAAAAGGCATTAATTGTATTATTCATGCTTTTATAATTTTTTAGTATTAAATGTCTCCAAACATTGCTAGTTTTTCAGACGCTGAGGCCAAATTATATTTTGTTGAAGTAAATAACATTATCAAAACAAAAGTATTTTAATTCCTGTTAATAATAATGAGATGAAAAAATACTCAATGTGATTTGTCACTGTTCTTGACTTTCATAATCATTGCTTATAGAATGCAATTGATTTGTTTATTACATTAATGTTTGTTAAAACCTAGTTTTATGCTACATATGGGAGGCATGCAGAGATATACAAAATTGTCCCTGTTTCCAAAGAGACTGCAAATCTATACTGTGTTATTAGGAAAAAAGTTTGTGTGTATGTGTTTTTATGTTTCATTTTACTAAAACTTGTTATTAGAAAATGAAGTAGGATTAAACAGCTGTGTCTTTCACCATTCCTGGTGAGCACATGACCATAATATTTCAGAATATCTGTCTGTTCCATGGTAGGAATTTGTGAGCTCTTTATAAACACACACTTACATTCAATATACACAATATTTTCTTTCTCCTTTGGAAATTCTAAAAACAACTAGATTTGTAAGATTACCTAAATAGATTCACACAACTCAGAGATGTGATATAATCAACCCACATATTTTTCAAAAGCAAAAAAACACCAACAGGAAAACATCTCTTCTCTAAAATATTTCAAGTTTACAGTTCATACTCAAGGCATAACTTGAAGATGAATTCATGTAGCTGCCCCTTTGTAAATGCAGCATTCTGTGAAACACTATTCTGTGCTTTTGACAGGCAGATGACCCTTTCCTACAAGTTTACAACTTCACCAACATCAAATTTGCTCTTCTGAAATTATGTGTTCTCTTGTATCTTGGAACAGTCATCAAACTAGATTTGAGCAACATATTCCACTGTCATACAGTTGGACGTATCACAGTGGTTTAATTGGTTTTCCTTTGCAAGGCAACTGACTGAAAGATATTGCAGCTTTCCATCATTTTCCCTATGTCCCTCATCTGTAGGAAGTCCCTCAGATGGCATAACTCATACAAGTGATTTCACTTCTTAAACGCCACCTGAGACTGGCTTGGCATCTGTTATCTACCTGTGTCTGAAAACAAGATGTGCACTGGAGAAGTGGCTGTGAGTCTGGGTGTGCAGCATCATTGTTCTGAGGGTTTGATGCAACCATTTCCATATCTGCATGTGCTGACAATCATCCCCTCAGCCTGTTTAATGTAGCAAGAATTTGCAAGACAATCACAAAACAGGACGGTCTACTGCATCTGCTTCTGAAAAGAGAGCTTTGATAACTGTCCTTTGTGTCCTGTCCTGGCTAAATATGAGGGTTTAGCAGAAGCAATTTTGGCAACACTCAATTAGAGTTTTTCAGTGTGCCTAAAAAGTTATTATGCATACTTCTCTGGGGCAAGAAGCGCTTATTATGTATGAGTTGGCAACAGACACATCCTTCCTGTTCACAGATACAGATGAGATGTACCCGTTGATCTAATCTTCGATTCTTTCTCCAGTGGCACAGCTCCGCCTCTAAAACAAAAGGCATTTGTTGAAAACTATGTTTATCTTTCCTTGCTCCACTGGCATCTGGGAAAGGAAGCAAGACGGAGTTTTTTTTCAGCACAGTCATGTCCAACTTTGCTCACAGTCTGTTGAAATTCTATGTGATCCTGCCTTGTCACAACAGGAAGCAAGGTAATAAACATGTCATTTGCCCCGAGGACCCAACCTGTAAAAATGCTAGACACTTTCTTCTCTCTTCAAGGAAAAAATAAATTGATCTATGTTAACCCCAGCCCCACCATCAGCACAGATGTCAAGAATTTCATGTAAATTTTGATATTTCTTACATTCATTTTATATTTCTGTATTAACTGTGACACCCCAGAGAGACTGCAACTTTGTCAAAAACGTGTAGGATAGTTCCACTTCACAGCAACTTGGAAATGAAATAATATTTAACAATTGTTGATTATGAGAGGTCTTACTTCCCAGTTTTTTATCCTGAAACCTTGAATATTTATATTACTTGCTCATTCAAACACCAGAAATATAGGCCAGAACAGCGATGGCCAAGGGTAAAATAATAGTACTCATTTCTATTTTACCATCCCAATGTTAGTAAGTTTTTATTTTCACACACAAAACCACAGGAAAGAGAAGGAGGAAGCAGGCGTGTTGGAAGGTGAGGCCAATGAAGGATGTGGTAAATGAGGAGTTGCTACAGTTAGAGATGCAGGCTTGCTGTGGTCTCTGAGCCCAGTGGAATGTTCTGGCCATGTCCAAGTAAGTGTACTCGCCATTCCTATCGCACTTGCTGAATTTTAGTTTATTGAATACCTCTGAAACTTAGAAATCCACAAATATATTTTTTACAAGATGCAAGAAAATTATTCCTAGAGACAAACTTGTTGCCATGAATTTGAAGAAAGCTTTGCTGGAACCCACAATGGATGGTCTGTAGGTGACTCCACAGTGCTTTTATTCCAAAACCGAGGTCTGGCTGACTTAAACTAACCCAGTTATGTTGTTCCTGGCCCTGTCTTCAAATACTATTATTTGCCATGTGTCAAGGCTGTTTCAAAATATTCTTATTCATCACTCACACATTTTAGGTTTTTTTAGTTTTCTTTTTGATTTTTAAGTGCAACTCTGAAGCTAGAGATTATCAGTTATAAAATTCGCAGGATGTTGGGTTCATAAAGTGATTATATTCAATCCTTTTTTCCCAAGTATTTATTTTTTGTTTGAGAGGTAGTGTTGGGAGGAAGGAAGGAGCTCTTCCATCCACAGATTTACTCCCCAAATGGCCACAATGGACAGGTCTGGACCGGGCTAAAGCCAAGCCAAGAAACTACATCCTGGTCTCCCACATAGGTGGCAAGGTCCCAAGTATCACTTGCAGCCTACCCAGACGCATATTAGCAAGAAGCCGGATCAAAAGCACAGCAGCTGGGACTGGAATTGGCACTCTGATATGAGATGCCAGTGTCACAAGCAGTGGCATAACCACTGTGCCACAATGCCAGCTCCTCTCAAATCCTTTTGTGTGGTAGAATGAGAAGGCCATGACAAGATGGTGCTGGTGAGTGAGCATCAGTTACTCAGGAAATGGCAGTGGAACCCACCTGGCAAAGGAGCCTGCCTGGCAACAGGCTGTGATTTGTTACAGCATAAACTGCCCCTTGACCAGATTGGCTGCCTCAGAAATATAAGCTGCTGCACCAACTGAAATAAATGAGTCTGCAAGCTGCTTGCCTCTAGCCCGCTTTCACCCGACTACCAGTGTCTGTGTCATGACTCCTTGCCTCTTGCCCCCATAGTGCTTCTCCTCTCAGAACGAATCCACAGCAACACTTTTGTTTAAAAAAAAAAAAAACTATTTTATAAGAGTCTAAGTCAGCCATATTTTCAAATTAAAAAAAATCTAACATTCAACATATGTATACGTATATGTATATATTTTCAACATAGTCTTATTTTCTACTGTTCCTACAACCTCTCTTTTTAAAAATCCAACACCTATTAAACAATATAAAATGCACAAGATATGGTAAACATATTCACAGCAATTCAAATTCTTGGGTCAAATATCAGAGGTAGAGAATAAAATTTCTTTAAAGATGTAATAGTTTGAAAGTCAGAGTTACACAGAGTGAGGATCACACACACACACACACACACACACAGAATCTGTCATCTGCTGGTTCACTCCCAAAACACTGGGCCAGGCCAAAGCCCAGAGTTTCTTCCAGGTTTCCCACTTTGGTGGCAGGGACCCAAGCACTTGGGCCATCTTTCACTCCTTTCTCAGGTTCATTATTAGCAAGGAGCTGGATTGGAAGTGGAGCATCCAGGAATCAAACTGGCAGCCATATGGGATGCCCGGTTGAAGGCTACAGCTTTACCCACCATGTCACAGTGTCATCTCTCCTCCCAAAGAATAAATTATTAAGTTCAGTTTTGTGAGAGTGTTAGCAACAAAATTATTTCTGATTACCTTTGTATAGTACCTTCTGTTACATAACATGGTTTTCTCAATTCTGCTACAAAAAATACCATTGAATGTCAGTTCATAAAAACTAGAAGTTTATTTCTCAGAGTTCTGAGGCTGGGAAGTCCAAAATCAGGGTGCTGGCAGGTGAGTGGTCTGACAGGTGTACAACCTGTGCTTCCAAAATGGGGCTTTGAACACTGCATCTTCCAGAAGAGAAAAAGACTGTCTTCACATTGTAGAAGGTAGGATGGCAGAAAGTGGCAAACTCTTATTTATAAATGCACTTATTCCATTCATGAGGGAGTGGCTATCAGGACCCAATCAGCTCCATAGTCCAGAGGAGGATATTAAGTTTCACCCGAATTTTTTAAGGGAGAGAAACATTCAATCCATAGTAACATTTTGCCACTTGATAATCCTCTAATTGCTTTTCTTGAGTCATTAATGTCATCCCAAACTGTTTCCTATCATCCTTAAGTATAAAGGATTTTGAAGACTATCAGGAAGCCCTGCAGTTCTAAGAAGCTAACACCTTATTCACAACGTGCTTTCTGAGCGACTGATATTTGCTGGAAAACACTGATTTTGAACTACCCTGATTTCTCGGTCCAAGCCAACAGTCAGATGGGTGGTACTTTCTTTAAATCAAGAGACCACTGACACAATGGAGTGACTCTCTAGTGTGAGGCTTGCAAGAAGTCCCCCCACCAGAGACTCATCATCTGATGCTGGCGTCTGACACAGAACTGCTGTCTTGGATGTACTATAATTTAGATTACATGGATCCCACATTCTTCCCCTTTTCTGCACAAAAGCAACTAAAATGTATGATTCAAATCCTTCCTAAGATTCACACTCACACACACACACACATATAGTATATCGAGGCATAGAAGACTTTATTATAATGTAAAAGGAAGCTGAGAGTTATACTGCAACAATAAAATCTACTTGAAATTTAAGTGCAATTTTCTCTTCCAAAAAGTCATTTGTCCCCTTACTGTTGGGGGCTTTTCAAGGACTGCATTACCATAGGCCTCTGGTCACCTTGTTTGTTCCTCTTCTTCTCTTTGGCCCCCAATCCTTCTTCCTTGTTCCCTCCAGGATAATTGCTAAAGCTTTAACATTTTAATATTATATAATGAAGAAAAAATTAAGCTATGTTTCAAATTTGGAAGTAAATATCAGGTCCCTAGTTGTGCAAAGGCCTGAAGAATGTAATCTTAGATCTTTTTAACTAATAACTTATTTTTCTCTTCTGTTCCAGAACTTCCTTCAGTGTCAATAACTCTAATCCCTAGGGAAAATGTAAAGGAAATGTGAAAAATAATTTTCTTAATGCTGTAAGAGATAATATCAGACCGAAGAGCATCTTCTTAATAGTTAAAAAATGGAACAAAAGGGTAACAAAGTGAGAGAAGACATCATAGGTTGTGGAATAGCCTTCAGCGTATACTCATAATAATGGACTATAACAGAAAGGATAATTTCAGGGCATCCTTTGCTGTGAAAAGGGAAATGAGAGGCAATGTTTCTGGAGCACCCACTACATGTGAGACATCATGAATCTTTTTCTACAGAGGGTGATGAGTGACAAGGTCAAATAAATGGATCTGATATAGGAGGGATTCAAATAAACTCAGGTCTCTTTAGAAAGTAGAGATAATGAGATACGTGACTTTTTCAGCCAATCAGCATTCAGTCAGTACCTGTCTATTACCAGTTCTGTACTATTGCATGTTTCTATTAAATTATTTGTTGAGTTGTATTCTTCCTGTGTGTGTATGTGTGTGTGTGTCTGAAGCGAGTTATCATAAAACAGAAAATAAAATCAGAACCATGGAGATTCAGCTGGATGAAAGCAGCATTGCCAGAAGAAAAGGCGCAGCTCTGTGAGCCTGACTGTGCGTCTCATACTCCCTATGCTTCTACCGTCCATGAGGCCTCGTGTTGACTGCACTTTCTACCTGGAAAATCTTCCCTGCACTTGTTTTCCCCTCATGTATCTTCAATTTTTCCCCCTGATTTTTATCTTTGGACAAGCTTCCTGACCAAGTCACAATCCCATTTGCATCATTACTTACCAACTCTTTGTAATATGCCACAATTATGAGATCACATTCGACTGTGATTAATCAGTTAATGTCTCTCCCCAGGTAATCAACAGCACCTGAGGTAGGCACCCTCTATTCTCGCCTTCATGTTGTCAGTCTCTGGCACAGTCACTGTCACCTGACAGACGCTAAGTCTACACTCAGTCCTTGATCCTTGCATGGAAAGTAAAATTGCCCTGACATAGAATGGCTACATTGAAATTCATGAATATCCTGGAATTGATAATTTGCTATTAATAAATTTGGTATTGCAGTATGCCAATATCATATTGTGACTGTATTTTAATTTCGTATTAGAGGTATCATGATAAGATTAATATTCCACTAATCCATTAAGATTCCATTAATCCCATATATGTTGAACTACATTTTGACTAACTACATGTAGATTTAATTTCCTGGTTTTGTCTTAAAATTAAAAAGAAAACAAATTATTTTGTTTGTTTCTTTTCCAACTGAGAATCCAAGAAAATAGGTGTGAGTCATCGCAGCATTACAAAGATGCTAGACCACCTATCAGGATGGAAATAGAGGCGTCAAACCAGTTTTGGAACTTTAGCTAACATGTGTCTTCATGTTGCGCTAGCAAAGGCAGTCAAGAAATTGAGGAACAGATTTTTCAGAAAATATTGTTAGTGTGGCATGTGCCTCCTGCCTCATCCAGTTGGAAAGCGCATGGGGGCCCACTCCAGAGGAATCTTCAGAGTACTCCATATGTGGGTCCCAGAATTTTGAGGACACGATGGTAAAGAGTCTTTCTAAACTTTCAGAAATCACAAGTATAAAAAGCTGTGTAAAATGGCGATAGTGCAGAATGGAGCTGGAGCTGGGAAGTTAACTGCAAAGGTAGCTATCCATTGCTGACGGCATTACAGTCGTGGTGATTGCTTGTGAAAACAATCACAGAGCAAGACAGGGTGCCAGAGAGAGACTCAGGGGCCAGGCTTACTCTCATGAGAGCTGACCAGTTAATTAATGCTAATTGCGATCCTATAGAAAGCCAGAGCTTTCCATAGGGGTTAAGAACCAGAATTTGGCTGGCGCCGCGGCTCACTAGGCTAAGCCTCCGCCTTGCGGCACCGGCACACTGGGTTCTAGTCCCGGTCAGGGCACCGGATTCTGTCCCGGTTGCCCCTCTTCCAGGCCAGCTCTCTGCTGTGGCCAGGGCGTGCAGTGGAGGATGGCCCAAGTTCTTGGGCCCTGCACCCACATAGGAGACCTGGAGAAGCACCTGGCTCCTGCCATCGGATCAGCACGGTGCGCCGGTTGCAGCGTGCCGGCCACGGTGGCCATTGGAGGGTGAACCAAGGGCAAAGGAAGACCTTTCTCTCTGTCTCTCTCTCTCTCTCTCACTGTCCACTCTGCCTGTCAAAAAAAAAAAAAAAAAAAAAAAAGAACCAGAATTCTTTATGGGTCTCCCACAAAGGTATCAGGGACTCCAGTACTTGATCCACAACTGCTGCCTCTCAGGGTGCAAGTAGGAGGAAGCTGGGTTGGAATCAGACTCAGTTATTATAATATGTAACGCTGCATCCCAAATGTTGTCTCACCTGCTGCTCCATAGCACCCTCTCCTATTTTCTCATGAAAAACAAGAATGTGTAGAATTGTAGTTTGTTCATTATCATAGAGGCTGAATATTTACTTCTTAGAAGTTAACATTAGAACACAGTTTATTCCTATTGCAGGATCCCGTGTTCATTAATAAAGGAAGAAAGGCATGGCTGTGGACCCCCACTGAACAAAGGGGCCTCCTGCTGCAACCACTGACAGACCTTAAACGCACAGGTCCCAGATAAGGATTCCATAAATGTTCCTGCTATGAACATGCGCCGTGCTCCTTTTTGTCTGGAGTCAAATCCTTCTGGGGTACCAGTGTCATTAACAACTCCAGACTCCTTGGCTCACTCGTAAATAGAAATTGACAAGAGGTGATGAGCAATGCAGGCAAGGTTTCCTGGGCTTATGCTTGAACACAAGAAAGTGGTGGGAAGAGGTGCCCTCTACTGACTCTCAGACAGGGGCTCAACAGGCGCTTCCATGGGCTTGGAGAGGCATGGAATTGGCCCTCTCAGTTCCTGATGCTTCAGCTTGCACCTGGCTGGGTGTTCTGCACAGGTGCTGTTTATTTCTTTGCACAACATGTGCTCAAAATGATTGTGTCACTCACTACTGCCACCCCAGGAGAATCAAATATCAGCCACAATGGACTATACTGGGCACGCATGCAGGGTAGAAAAGTCCTTAGCCAGGCAGTAGAGCAGCATTTGTAGCTGGGGCCTAGACAGATGTCCCCTGCTCCTGACTGGTTTGGAGTTGGAGATTTTCATGTGTCAGGTTGGGAGGGGACTGATTTACTGAGTTTTTTTCTTTTTTTTCCCCTAACCTGTCTTACTTTGACACTTTGACTCACAAACTATAACGTTGCTCCTATTAAATAATATAGAGAGGACATTTGCATACATTCTGGTAAGAAACACAATTAGGTATGAGATGAAATCATAACATGACAATTTTGAAAGATATCCAAAATGTGTTTTAATTGATTATCCAACTGTAATGTGTATTTGAGCAGTTTAAAAAAAACTTAAATTTATATTCTAAATATGTTGAGAGGACACTGGGTCCCTTAAAAAATTTATTCATCATGCAAAAATTGAAAAGACAAAATGTACTTCACTTTGCTGTCCACCAATCATTGTATCTGAATGATTTTTGTCTTCTCAAGTTATCACATGTTTCTCCCTAAGTACACATAATTTGTTGATACTGTGCTTCCTTAGCATGTGTCATTGGAAAGTTTTTCTTTTTTAAGGGGCTAGCATTGTGGTATGTCTAGTAAAGCCTCTGCCCGCAATGCCAACATGCCACATGGGCTCCCGTTTGTGTCCCAGCAGCTCCACTTCTTACCCAGCTCCCTGCTAATGGGCTGATAAAAACAGCAGAAGATGGTCCAGGTGCTTGGGTTCCTGCACCCTTATGGAAGACCTGGAAGAAGCTCCTGGATCCTGGCTTCAGCTTGGCCCTGCCCTGGCCATTGCAGACATCTGGGGAGTGAACCAGAGGATGGACGATTTCTCTCTGGCTTTGCCTCTCTTTCTCTGTAACTCTTTCAAATAATTAAACAATTTTTTTTTTAAATGCATGACTTAATCAATTTATCATCACTTAGAATAGACTAGATTATACTGAGGTGAAATCAAGGCCATAATGTTAGCAGCTGATGTCCGTTAAGATTCACGTCTCACCCTCTCTGCTTGCCCAGTATGGATTCTCCAAGCCTCTGCTTTATAACACCTCAATTGAAGATTCAGGCAAGGAATGAACCAAGCATGCAGGAGACTCAGCCCCAGATCTGAACTCTGCCAGTGAAGCCTCTCACTGCCATATACTTGGCCACCTAATTCAAGGGTGCAAGGAGAGTCAGTTCTACCATGAGCTGGAGAGAAATGACATATTTGTGAACAGAACTCCTGATCCTCCCTCCCTCCCTCCCTCCCTCCCTTCCTTCCTTCCTTCCCTCCCTCCCTCCCTTTCCTTCTTTCTTTCTTTCTTTTCTGAAATGCAGAGATGTGGGCTCATCCCATGAGACACACGCGCTGTTGGCATGGGTGGGGCGATGGCGTTCTTTGGCAAGAAGCACTGGAGACAAGTTTCGGTGAACATGTCTGCTTTATTAAAGACCACACACATTTTTAAAAGGGCAGGCTAAAGGGGTGTAACTAATTCAGGCCAACACTAATTCTATTGGATAGAACCCTTATTGGTGCCGCTGTGCTTCTTCAATCAGCAGGAAGGTCGAGTAGCTAGGATAGCTTTCCATGTGGTCCTAATGGGCCTGGGCCACACCCAGGAGCTGTTTACCTGATTGGCAGAAGGTGGGGATAGGAGGAAAGGTGCCTGAGGACCCCGCCACCTGCCAGCAGTCAGGCTAGCCTTCTGCATGGGCTAGGCAGGCAGACTCATGGAATCACCCACACAGAGAGAAAAGGAGAGAAATGCAAAGAGAGAAGGAGAGAGAGAGAGAGAGAGTTCCTATTTGTTGGGTCACTTCCCAAATGCTCTCAACAGCTTCTGACTAAGGACAAAGCTGGGAGTTGGCAATTCAATATTGGCCACCCATGTGGTTGCAGAAACCCAATTATTTGAGCCATCACTTGCTTTCTCCCTAGGTCTTCATTAGCAGGAAGGTGGAATCAGGAGCTGAGGGCTGGGAATAAAACCCAAGCACCTTAAGATGGGTCACGGTTATTTTAAGCAGGGATTTAACCACGAGTTCATTCCCAACTAACTTTTTGAAATTTTGTGTTTACTTATTTTCATCTTATTTGAATGGAAGAGTAAGTGGGGGAGGGAGGGAGGGAGAGAGAGAGAGAAAGAGAGAGAGAGAGAGGAAAGAGAGAGAGAGAGGGAAAAAAGAGAAAGAGAATATCTTCCATATACTTGTTCACTCCCCAAATGCGTCCAACAAGCTGGGACTAAGCCAGGCTGATGTCATGAGCCATAATTCAATCCAGGTCGCCCACAAGGGTGACAGAGACCCAAGTGCTTGAACCATCATTGCTGCCTCCCAGGGTGCAAATTAGCAGGAAGCTGAAACCAGAAAAATGTGGGTTCCCAGTGACTTAATCATTGCGCAAAACACTTGCCCTCACCTATTTTTAGACTTTGGGTTTTTCAGTGCTTCTGCAATTGTAAGTAGTGCTACAGTAAATATATATACACATACCTCTTTTCACATAGTTTTCCCGTTATTGTTTCTTCAGTACAAATCCCCAGTTTGTGGAATTCCTATGTCAAGATTATGAATAGTATAATGATCCAATTCTTTTCATGTTTCAGTATTATAATAATTAAATACCTCGCTCTCATTCTTCTAGAATTCATTTGTCATTCATCTAGCTTAGCAGAGTACACAGGTGCAGTCAATCATATCTTCACTGTAGAAATAAATAAAATATATCCTAGCCTGCTATTCTGCTCATGAATTCTCTTTGTTTTGAAATATCATGAGATTAAAGTGAGAAATTTAAATGATTTCCATTGAGAAAAGTATTTTGATAACTCATAATTGAAATATATCATTCTCTTCTGTACATCTTAATTTACAATGCCACCTACAGGTTGTTGAAATAGAGTGTTCAATGCAATATTGAACATAAATCACATATACATAACATACATAATTTAAGGAGCAAGAAAATAAAATCCAGATTTACCTATAATTTATTTTATAAATATCTATATTCAATAGAAACAGATCCAGCTAATTTAAAGAGACTTTGAAAGCAATTTAGGTAACTTATTGAATCACTAAGAAAATGGAAAAAAAGTTTTAAAAGATAGGCAGAAACCCTTATACCCCAAATCTGAACATCTCTACGAGCCGGTTACTGTACCCAGTGCATTCACAATCCCACTCTTGGCGCAGGTTCCTTTGTTACCTGTGACATGGATACAGTGCTTTGCAAACTGGATAACTGAGGCCATGGCCTCTGAGAGGACAGAAACAGGCCCCGCCAGCTCAGGGCCCTGCCAACCTGACTCTTCATCTGGTGACTTGACGATGGATCCATCTTGGGCTCCAATCCAATGAGAAGCATTAGTGTCCAGATCCTAACCACAAGACTACTGCTGTCCTTTTATGGGCTTCCCAAACCCGTGTGCTTGTCCAGAGCAGCCCACCCAGCTGCTTTGTGACCTTCCTGGAGTGGCGGCACCACCATTTTGAGTGCACCGTGTGTGAAAACAAAAACAACAACAAAAAGCAGAGCTTAGGCAGAACACTGAGCCAAAGTGTCCTATAATGAAGGAGATAGGTCAAAACTCCAGGCCAGCCACAGATGCAAGTGTAGTGTGCCAAAAGAAAGCCACCGGCCAGTACCGCAGCTCACTAGGCTAATCCTCTGCCTATGGTGCCAGCACCCCAGGTTCTAGTCCCGGTTGCCCCTCTTCCAGGCCAGCTCTCTGCTGTGGCCCAGGAGGGCAGTGGAGGATGGCCCAAGTGCTTGGGCCCTGCACCCGCATGGGAGACAAGGAGGAAGCACCTGGCTCCTGGCTTCAGATCAGCACAGCACGCTGGCCATAGCAGCCATTTGGGGGGTGAACCAAAGGAAGGAAGACCTTTCTCTCTGTCTCTCTCTCTCACTGTATAACTCTGCCTGTCAAAAAAAAAAAAAAAAAAAAAAAAAAAGCCACCATCTCCCCACCTGAAATGCCCTGCCGTCGCGTCGTCTTGATCCAGATGATGGACTCTCTTGTGGCAATGCTGTCTCCCTAGTGTTGAGCATGAGCCTCCGCTGAATCTTGTCCATGCTACAAGTTGGTCTCTTAGCAATTTCCATTATAGTCAAAGGACCTGGGGCCCGCATCACCTCTTCGCGGCATCTAGGTAATGTTCTCACGACACAAACATCTAGGTGGGGACATGTGATTGGCCAAGAGCTGGCCTGAGCATAAGGAAGGTATGGTTCTGGCATTTTTAGTCCCCAGTGAATGATGCAGATGAATACGCCAAATAGGAGATTTCAGAAGCAGCGCAACACAACACATATGCAAATACCATGACTGAAAACAGATCATTACTTGATTTGCAAAGTAACGCAGTTCCCACAGTTTCCTTTAGTACATTCTGCTTTCCACATCCAAATACCATCGAGATTTTTGTGTTCCTTTATTTGCCCTTTAGCCTTTAGGGTTTAAAAGTTGTGCTATCTTTTGTTTTCTTCTTGTGAAGGTATTATTTATTTTAAATCCCCTTTGATGAGTCACATCCCATTACTTTTAGAGTCTGATACATTTCGACTTTTACATTTGTTTACGTCATTGCCTAATGACATAAACCAAACCTACACAGTACTTCCATGAGTGCATTGCAAGTCATTCAAGATAGCTCCTCTCTGTGGTTTGGGGGAAGGGGAAAGTATGGGTGGAACTGTAAACATGCCAGGAATGAAAATACAGAAAGGTACAGGGTTTTGTTCCTTCAAGTTGTCTAGTGGAAATGATAAGCAAAACATCCCAATACAAACATATATTCCATATGAAAGACAGAGGTATGAACATTCTAGGCATACGGAAGTGAGACAGCCAGTTCCAATTAGGAAAAGTTTCAGAAGAGATGAAATTCGAGCCAAAGATTTCCTTCAGGGTGAAAGATGTCCTAGACTGCAAAGACAAAGCACTTTCATGAACTTATAAATTAAAAGAATAAGTAACTTAATAAAGAATAGGCAATATCATGCTGGAACTAAAATAGATAAAATTAAAATAATAATAAAATAAAAATCACTCATTGCATCAAAGACTAATGTGAAAATTTTTCTAAGCTTTTGGTATAAGCTCACCTCATCATTGCTTCAAAATGATTATTTTTGATTCATAATTTCTTTTAAAAAAGAAAGAGATGACTTAAATTAAGTATGGGTATTTCAACTTTTGCTCTTTCTGAAACCAAACAAACCCACCTTTACCTTAACCTGCCTTTTTTATTATCATTGAAATGAAAGGTTAATTTTCAATAGGGATACCTCAAACCACAAAAACAAATCAAAACAATTTGAAATAAGTTCAATGTAGAGTGTAAAACACACACACACACACACACATTTTAGAACTAGACAGATTCTCCCCAGTCACAGAGCAGCCAAGTTAAACCACTACCATTGTTCCCAGGTCTTCTTCCCTACACTAGCTCCTCATATGTTCTCCCACACATTACCATTGATAAGTGATGTGCAGTCTCCAAATTGGATTAGGAGACATTGATCTGATCCAACTTTTCACTGGGAGACCTTAAGTGATTCAAATTGACTGGATTGTAAAGTCTTGGGTAAAATGGTCAAAACCATGAAAACGTCTCTCACTGACATTGGTTTTACGTACAGTAGGGATTTTAGTTAGGCATCTAATTAAGTTAAATATTTGTTAGGGAAGCAAAATTGGACTTAAATGTGTGAATATTTTAGGAAGGTATTTTCAGCTCAATTTTACAAATATTTCTAAAATGTAGAGCTTCCCTAAAATAAATTAAATTGTCTTACATGACTATAAATGCCAACATATTTGATGCTCTTAAAAATAATAAATTACTACATCTAAGGAGTCTTGAAAGAAAGTGTTGTTTTGAACTGAAGACTCTCCAGGCATACTCTAGGGTATAGAGATAACATTTCCAATCCTCAAAAGAACACCCAGGAGAGTTATTCCTGTGAGTGCCTAATTCTTTAATCTGAAACTTATCTTCAATTAGACTATCGTGACTGACATTTGAGATTGTACATGTAAAATCCGAATATTTTCATGATACTTCCCAATTTGTAATTTTTTTTTCTTTTTTTTTTTTTAAACTTTTATTTAATGCATATAAATTTCCAAAGTACGACTTATGGATTACAATGGCTTTCCCCCCGTACCGTCCCTCCCACCCACAACCCTCCCCTTTCCCACTCCCTCTCCCCTTCCATTCACATCAAGATTCATTTTCGATTATCTTAATATACAGAAGATCAGCTTAGTATACATTAAGTATGGATTTCAACAGTTTGCTCCCACACAGAAACATAAAGTGAAAAATAATAGATGATTTTTTTAAATGATGATGAAATCAGAGCAGACCTATTGTCATGTTTAATCCCAGTGAGAGTCAAGTTGGGAATTGATAATTTCTTTTTTTTTTTTTTTTTTTTTTTTTTTTTTTTACAGAGGATCAGTTTAGTATGCATTAAGTAAGGATTTCAACAGTTTGCACCCCCATAGAAACACAAAGTGAAATATATTGTTTGAGTACTCGTTATAGCATTAAATCTCAATGTACAGCACATTAAGGATAGAGATCCTACATGAGGAGTAAGTGCACAGTGACTCCTGTTGTTGACTTTACCAATTGACACTCCTGTCTATGGCATCAGTAATCTCCCTATGCTCCAGTCATGAGTTTCCAAGGCTATGGAAGCCCTCTGAGTTCTCTGATTCTTATCTTGTTTAGACAAGCTCATAGTCAAAGTGGAGGTTCTCTCCTCCCTTCAGAGAAAGGTACCTCCTTCTTTGATGGCCTGTTCTTTCCACTGGGATCTCACTCGCAGAGATCTTTTGCCAGAGTGTCTTGGCTTTCCATGCCTGAAATACTCTCATGAGCTTTTCAGCCAGCTCCGAATGCCTTTAGGGCTGATTCTGAGGCCAGAGTGCTATTTAGGACATCTGCCATTCTATGAGTCTGCTGAGATTCTCACTTCCCATGTTGGATCACTCTCCCCTTTATTTACTCCATCAGTTAGCGTTAGCAGGTACTAGACTTGTCTATGTGCTCCCTTTGACTCCCAGTCCCTTCACCATGACCAACTGTGAACTGAAACTGATCACCTGGAACAGTGAGATGGCATTGGTACATGCCACCTCGATGGGATTGAATTGGAATCCCCTGGTATGCTTCCAACTCCACCACTTGGGGCAAGTCAGCCTGAGCATGTCCCAAATTATACATCTCTTCCCTCTCCCATTCCCACCACCATGTTCAACAGGGATCACATTTCAGTTAATTTTCAACACTTAAGAATAACTGTGCATCAATTACAGATATAAACCAGTCATATTAAGTAGAACAGATAAAAAAAAACTACTAAGAGGGATAATGTATTTAGTTGTTCATTAACAGTCAGGGCTATGCTGATCAAGCCACCATTTCCCATAGTGTCCACCTCACTCCAACAGGTTTCCCTCTTGGTGTTCAGTCAGTCGTCACCGATCAGGGAGAACATATGGTATTTGTCCCTTTGGGACTGGCTTATTTCACTCAGCATGATGTGTTCCAGATTCCTCCATTTTGTTGCAAATGACTGGATTTCGTTGTTTCTTACTGCGGTATAGTATTCTAAAGAGTACATATCCCATAATTTCTTTATCCAGTCTATCGTTGATGGGCATTTAGGTTGGTTCCAGGTCTTAGCTATTGTGAATTGAGCTGCAATAAACATTAGGGTGCAGACCTCTTTTTTGTTTGCCAATTTAAATTCCTTTGGGTAAATTCCAAGGAGTGGGATGGCTGGGTCAAACGGTAGGGTTATCTTCAGGTTTCTGAGGAATCTCCAGACTGACTTCCATAGTGGCTTGACCAGTTTGCATTCCCACCAACAGTGGGTTAGTGTCCCTTTTTCCCCACATCCTCGCCAGCATCTGTTGTTGGTAGATTTCTGCATGTGAGCCATTCTACTCTTCATGCAGTACATGATCACATATGTTAGTATTTTAAAATAAGTGTCATGGTGTGAGCATTTGGCATAGCATGTAAAACGCTAGTTAAGGCACACACACATCCCACATCAGAGTGCCTTAGTTCAATATCTAGCTCCAGTTTCCCAATCCAGCTCCTCCCTCAAGGAGACCATGGTCAGTAGTAGCAATGTCACAAGTGGCTAGGCTCCTGCCACCTACCCGGAAGACCTGGACTGGGGTCCTGGGTCTGAGCTTTGACCCTGGCTATGGGCATCTACAGAGTGAACTAGCAGATGGTAACTCTGCTTATGTATGTGCGAGTGTGTGTGTCACCACCTATCAAATATATAAATAGACATTTTAAAAAGGAAATTGTCATGGAACTGAAGATATTTTGAGTGATTGGGCCACTACAGGAAACAGAGGAATAAGAATAAAAACATTTCCCAGAGTCTTTTCGGCAGTAAATTCTCAGGGTACTATTCAGAATTTTCTTTCCGTATTCCTAGATGTCGGCTTTACCCCAATTTCCTGTATCTAAATCAAAGTACTTCTACCTGTATATAAATGGGATTTTGTTCTTTAGAAGTTAGGGTATGAACAGAGCAAGGAAAGTTTCTAATACTGTTAAATTCAGGAATAAAAAAGGAGGGGAAAATAGGAGGAGAAGGAGCAGGGGGAGGAGAGGAGAAGGGAGAAGGAGAAGAGGAGAAGAAAGAGGAGGAGGGAAAGGAGAGGGAAGCACCTGATATCAGAGAGCTTGGCAGGGTTCATTTTCATAAAGGTATGAAGCTCTGTGTTTATTTTTCTCTGGTGGCAATAATAGAATCCAGCATGGAAGGAAAAGCTTGAACTGATTTGAAGACACCAGGCACAAATGTCTTTGTGAACAATCTTTCAAACGAAAACGTGATGTGTTCTGGCACCAGGAAGACAGTGCCAGGAAGCATAGTCAGTGATTTACTTTCAAAGCAGGAAATATTCATTAGTTATAAATACCAAGTTGTTTGCAGAACGTGTTCATGCACAAACTTGTTCTCAACACCCTTGAACATTATCTCTGTCTGGTCTCATTCCAGCTATTGCTTCCAGTATTATCTTTCAGCTTCTCCCCTGGTAGATGTTAACTCAATATAGAAAGACAGTGCAGGGGCAGGCGTTGAGGCATAGCAAATAAAGCCACCCCCACTGCCGCTGCCTCCCACATCCTGTATGGGCACCAGTTGAAGTCCTGGCTGCTCCACTTCGGATCCAGTTCCCTGCTAATGTGCCTGGGCCCTGCACCCACGTGGGAGACAGGAGACTCAGAAGAAGCTCCTGGTTCTTGGCTTCAGTCTGGCCCAGTCCTGGCCTTTAGGACCATTTGGAAATTGAACCAGCTCTCTCTCTCTCTCTCTCTCTTTCTCTCCAACTCTGCCTTTCAAATAAATAAATAAATATTTTGAAAAAAAATTAAAACACAAAGATAGTGTAACTAAACTTTGTATATTGTACTTTAAGAATAGGGCACATAAAAAGCTATAGATAAAAAATATTAGCAAATTCATCATTATAAGATTTTGGTGTACATTGGCAAAGTAAACACAAATTGATGGCAATTAAAAGTAGTAATTAAAATCGATTGTAGCAGCAATATAGAATGGAAAAAAACTTTATCTTTAAATCCTACATTGACATAATCTAATTTCCTTCTTGAGAGAGAAAAAGAATTGAAACAAAAATTACTTGGATCAATCTTGAAAGGAAATATTAATTAATCTATTATCAAACAATATATAACACTGTATACATACACATATTATATGCATACATATATACATTAATATATATATACTGGTTCAGTGATTCCTTAAAATTATTTCCTTATTAAAATAATATTAAATTTCTAAATATCTAACAATATTTGCCACCTTCACCACTACACACAAATGTGTTTTCAGTGGAAAGCCACATCGCCAAATGAAGACTTTGGAGCCATACTTTGAAATCTGTGACACCCAAAGCCATGAGTATCTAATGTATTAGAAACCACACCTAGTTTCATAATTTTCTGTTACTAATTTGAGACAGATTTCCATTCTAGTTTCGCCTGCAGTTTTAAGAGCAAAGGTAACAATCAGACCATACAATTTTTAAGAAAAGGAAAATGACAAATCTGAATACTATAGAAAATAGATGACCTGCCTTACAGGAAATTAAACTGAAAATTACATATTGTTAGAAACACCAGTAATTACTAAGTGATAAGAACACTGGTAACATTAGGACATTAAATTAAAAGTGTATTTAAGGGATGGACATTTGGCACAGCAGTTGAGATGTTACTTTGGTCACCTATACACCATATCAGAATGCCTAGGTTTGAGTCCCATTTCCATCAGCTCCCCTTTTTAAAAGTTTTTGTTTATTAATTTGAAAATCAGAGTGACAAGGAGAGAGAGAGAGAGAGAGAGAGAGAAACTTTCATCTGTTGATTAACTCCTCAAATGTCCACAACAGATAGGCTAGGCCAGGCGAGAGCATGAAACTAGTTTTCCCATGTAATTCGTAAGTACTCGAGTACCTGAGTCAACTTCTACTGGTTCCCAGGTGCTTTAACAAATCTCTGTATTGGAACTCCAGTAAAGTCCTCCATCTCACTGTGATGTTGGGGAAGAGTCCACGTGATCACTCTCAGTTCTGACAGTAACTGCAAAGCTTAAGTGTCCCCAAGACGACCCAGACAGGGTTCTGGTAATCTATTAGACAACCGAAATGTACTAAAATCTGCTATCTTCACAACTGTGGCTTGTTAGAGAAGAAATATACACATTAAGATGAGCGAAGGGAAGAGCTACCTGGGACAGAACTCAGGGGAGCTCCAAATGTGGAGGCTCCGGTTCTCCCCCAGGGAAGTCATGGAGCACAGTCACTCGTCCCGGAGCTGCTCAATGATTTTAGAATGCAGTGAGCACTGCCAGTCACCGAGGCTCACTTGAGTCTTTACTGGAACTCCATTATGTAGACATAGTTGACTGTCAGTGTGATTGACCTCAGTCACCAGGCCTTCTGCAGGTCTAGCTGAAACGAACATGACCTGATGCCATCATTATACATCCCTTTGCTACACTATCTGTCCCCATCCAAGGCCCCAGGTGAATGAAGATTCTCTAATTTGGCAGTACATTGCAAGAGATTAGACATCATCTCACAGGAACTGAGGGCAAACCATTTTTCAAGAGAAGAAATTCAAATGGCAAAGAGACACTTGAGAAAACACTCAGGATCACAGCCATCAGGGATATGTGAATCAAAACCATGGAGAGGTTTTGTAAGAATGGCTCTCATACAGAAATCAACAAATGACAACTGCTGGCAAGGATGTGGGGGAAAGGTACACTAATCCACTGTTTGTGGGACTGTAAACTGGTGCAATCACTGTGGAAGACAGAATGGAGATACCTCAGAAATCTGAATATACACCTACCATATAATACAGCTATCCTTCTCCTGGGAATTTACCCAAACAAAAAGAAATCAGTATATGAAGGAGTTATCTGTGTCCCCACATTCATTGCAGCACAATTCACGATAGCTAAGATATGGAATCAACCCAGATGTCCATTAACTGTTGACTGGATAAAGAAATTATGGTATTTATACACTATGGAGTACTACTCAACTGTAAGATAAAAATATGTAATCCTGTCCTTTGAAATAAGATAGATGCAACTGGAAGCCATTACACTCAGTGAAATAAGCCAGTCCCAAATAGACAGATATTACATGTTTTCCCTGAACTGAGGGATCTGACAGAGTATCTGAAATGTAATGTGTTGGAATGAAATGGGCATTTTGAGATTCGATGATTGTTTATAGCCCTTGTTTCCCATTGACAAACAGTGTGTTTTTTTTTTCTCTTCATACTACTTCTTGAACTCTTTCATTTAGTGTAGGGTTAACTATACGATAATTAGGTAAACTGAAAATAGATCTTTGCAAAAATTAAGAGTGGGAATGTGAGAGGGAGGAGGAGGAAAGGCTGAAGCATGGGCAGGAGGGAGGGTGGGGGGGAAGTGTCATCGTGTTCCTAAATCTATATATATGTAATACATGAAACTTGTGTAACTTAAATAAAATTTTTTCAAAGATTTATTTATGTATTTGAAAGTCAGAGTTACACAGAGAAAGAAAGAGAGGCAGAGAGAGAGAGAGAGAGAGAGAGTTCTTCCATCACTGGTTCACTCCCCAATTGGCCCCAATGGCTGGAGCTCCGCTGATCCGAAGCCAGGGGCCAGGAACTTCTTCTGGGTCTCCCACATGGGTGCAGGGGCCCAAAGACCTAGGCCATCTTCCACTGTTTCCCAGACCATAGCATTGAGCTGGACTGGGAGTGGAGCAGCTGGGACTCAAATAGGCACCCATATGTGATGCCGGCACTGCAGGCAGCAGCTTTACCCATTAGGCCACAGTGCCGGCCCCCTTAAATAAAATTTTAAGAAAAAAAATCTTGTATTTGAACAAAGTTAAGTTTTTCTTTTATTTTGCTCTAGCCTAGAGGGTTCATGTTTTCTGTCAACACCAAGGGAACAGTAGCACACTAACTTGTTAGGTTGTAATTAGGATAAAACTCAGGCCCTTTGCAGTTAACAGGAAAATGAAGAGAGATTTACTAGAAAAGAAGCCTAGCAAAGAAGACAAGCATTGGTCACAACATGGATTCCGTTTCCAGCTTGCAAGGTTGTTGGATTTTATCCGTTAGTCTATTGAGAGTCAGATTTTAGACTGACCACTCCACATTCAAAACATGAATTTGCTTAAGCATCTCTTAACATCCTGTACATAGAGGGGCAAAGACTACACTTCAAATTATTGAGGTTTAGGTGTTTTCCAAGAAGGTTTTCTGGAAAACTAGAGGGTAAAAACATTGAAGATGTTGAGAAGAAAGAGGCTAATTAATGATCCAGACTGTATTACCTGATTCAGTCATAACAGGGAGCCCTACAAATGTTAGTAGAGAGAAAAAGGGGTCCATGTTAATAGAAGAGAAACAGCAGGTGTCAAAGGAATAAAGGAGGGATACTTGGAATGACCGATGACTATGATGGAGGATGGATAGCCCAGGGTTCAAGATTTCATGAATGGATCAGTCAAACTAATAGCAAGTTCCAGGATCTATTTCAAGACAGTAGATATAAGAGTGACTATGAGCAAAATTTTACAGTCAAAGGGCACATTAAATTTGGAAGCAGGGCGAGCTGTATAAAAAGACATTCAAGTCACTTTAAAGTCAGGCGGCATCATGGGAAAATGAAAAGGCATGTGCTGGAAGGCAGAATTCTAGAACACTAGAAAAGAGTGAACTTGGTAAGTGATAAAAATCTGCACTTGGAATAAAACCATCATACATCATGTTAATAGCCCCAAGAGGAAAGCTAAAGAGAGAGATGTCTGTAATCCTCCATGGAAGGCTAGAAGGATGCACATATTTCCTTTGTCGTGTGTGCAGGATGTGAACAGAAATTGTTTTTGAAACAAGAGAAGACTCATGTTTTGAAACAGAAGTGAGTGAGGAAGAAGCATATTGGGTATTTGCAGAATAAACTGGAGACATAAGAAAGTGGAATGTTTGCTAACAAAGAACCTGGCTTAAAAATATGTACACACTGGTCACCAACAGCATATCAGGTAATTTTATGTGCTAACATTATTGAGTAAAGGAGTGGCCAGATATTTGGTTAGATGTCATACTGGATATTACCGTGAGGGTGCTTTTTGGTGAGTATATAATTTGAATCAGTAGATTGAGTTTAGAAACCCTCCTCATTAGGAGAGTTTCTTATCCAATATGTTGTAGTGAATAGAAACAAAAAAAGGCTCAGTGAGGAACCTGTTCTCTGCCTGACTGTTTCTGAGCTGAGGCGTTCCTCATCTGCCTTGGGGCTCAGATTCCGACTGGAACTCCACCATCAGCTCTGCTGAGTCTCCAGTTTGCTCACTATAGATGCTGGCACTTGTGTTTATTCTGTTTCTCTGACAGACCCAGACTAATACATGTGGGGAGATGTCATCAACAGAAAGAACAAAGAGTGGAGAAGGCATTACAGCAAAGAAAATGGATATGGGATTACACAGCTATATGGACCCAAGAACAAGAAATGAACAGGGTCCGATTTCTATGTGTTTCTAAATTCATGAATTTGCAGAATGTGTCCTGGATTATCAGGGTTTATTCTTTGCCAGAGTTTCAAATAGAATTGTACTAAAACTTTTAATTACTGGCTGCTGAAAAGATTAACTGCCCCTATTAAAATTATATGACATAGGGGCCAGCACTGTGGCATAGCGCATAAAGCCACTGCCTGCACTGCCAGCATCCCATATGGGCACCGGTTCAAGACCCAGCTGCTCTACTCCCAATCCAGCTCTCTGCTATGGCCTGGGAAAGCAGTAGAAGATGGCCCAAGACCTTGGGCCCCTGCACCAGCGTGGGAACCCCGGAAGAAGTTCCTGGCTCCTGGCTCCTGGCTCCTGGCTCCTGGCTCCTGGCTCCTGGCTCCTGGCTCCTGGCTCCTGGCTTTGGATAGGCGCAGCTCCGGCCGCTGCAGCCAATTGGGGAGTGAGCCAACGAATGGAAGACCTCTCCCTCTCTCAACGTCTCCTCCCTCTGTGTAACTCTGACTTTCAAATAAATAAATAACTCTTAAAAATTATACGACACAGAATAATGATTGCCTTAAGTACAAATTTTACTAGCCTGAATTGAGAAGGACAAACGTCTATGGCACTTAAAAAGAATCACTACAACTAAAAGCATGCATATAGCTAATTTATTAAAGAATTCAGGCCTGCGCCGTGGCTCAACAGGCTAATCCTCCACCTTGCGGCGCCGGCACACCGGGTTCTAGTCCCGGTCAGGGCAGGATTCTGTCCCGGTTGCCCCTCTTCCAGGCCAGCTCTCTGCTGTGGCCAGGGAGTGCAGTGGAGGATGGCCCAGGTCCTTGGGCCCTGAACTCCATGGGAGACCAGGATAAGTACCTGGCTCCTGCCTTTGGATCAGCGCGGTGCGCTGGGGCCGGCCGCGGCGGCCATTGGAGGGTGAACCAACGGCAAAGGAAGACCTTTCTCTCTGTCTCTCTCTCTCACTGTCCACTCTGCCTGTCAAAAAAAAAAAAAAAAAAAAAAAAAAAGAATTTAGGAGCATGATAATATCCACCTGAAATTATCAGAATAGGAGGAACTAAAGACACGAAATGGGGATCACATTAGAATGAAAGGTGGTTTTCTTAAGAGGGCTGTTACTAAGGAAACTGAACAACGTACCTAAGTCCTTTGAGGTTTCATTTTATTTCAATTTATGTTTGTGAACAGTAATGTGGCTTATTGAATTATGTAACTATGCTAGTCACACAGAGGAAGTGTTATCTCTAAGGAGATCAGGACTTTGCAAAAATGAATAGTTAAGTTTCAGGCTAACAACAAAACAGCCTTGCTAACTTTTCAATTACAAATTTTCTCATTGGATTTGATAATCCTGAGTACATTAGGAGATTCAAGCAAGGCTTGCCAGGGATGAGGAAGATCAGAGGAAAAGGCTTAGAATTAATAACTAATGGGCTTCTTAAAATTTTTGTGCCATAAACCTCTGGTGATTCTTAGGATCTTTTTATTAAGGTAATTGGTGGAAATTAGATGATCACAAGAGGATTCTAGAATTTTGAAATACAATTATCAAAACAAACTTTTAATCTTTCATGTTCTAGAAGATTCACCTCTGCATTAAAATATTAAATTATACACATATAATTATAATCATTAATTGGTATAGGTATGGATCCACGAGGAAAACTCCAAGATACACATATAATATGGAGGGGGAGGGGTATAGCAAGAATAAGGAAGGGATAAATAGTATGATTCATTTCTGTAATAATAAAAATCAAAGTCATAACTACGCTGTCTATGTCTTATTGGATTCACATATAGCCACACAGAAATCAGGATGAAAAATACACACCTACTTAATACAACTATTTTCTTGTGGAAGGATTAAGCTAAGTATGGTGTGATACTTTAACAATATCTGTAGCACAGTATAATATAATATTGATAAGTGTTTATGCTGGGATGTAGGAATAGGGATGCCTGCTATAAGCTCTGAAGGGTATATAGACAGAGACAGTGTCAGAAATTTGATGATTGAAAGAGAGAGAGAGAGAGAGGGAGAGGGAGAGAAGAGAGGGAGAGGGAGGGAGGGAGGGAGAGAGAGGGAGGGAGAGAGAGGGAGACTGAGACTCTACTGCAGTACCCAGAGTGGAGTCTAGGGACATTGAGGGGCCAAGGCCACTCCACAGGATGTTCTCACAGGCAACTAGGACACTGAAGAGCCATAAGCCTTCCTGAAAATGTGGTCACTAATTGTATCTGAGTGTTCTATTTTCATAGAATGTGCATCTGATTAAAAAATATAGTTTAGATGGTGAGGTCTAGTAACAGTGGGTTTTTTTGTTTGTTTTTTTCCTTGAGTTATTATTGTATACACTGGGCTTTGTAATTACTTAATTGTCACAAAATCCTTGCAACATTTAGAAACTTCCATTTGAAATGCTGTGCAGCAGTAGTCTGAACATTGGCTCCTCATATCACTAAAGCATTCAGTCTTGGAAGTCACATTACTGATCCTGAGAGGTAGAAACTTGATCCAGTTATGGGATTGAGGAATCAGGCCTAGTGGGACTTCCTTAGGTCATTGAGGCTGTGCTTTTGGGTAGTTCTTTTTTTTTTTTTTTTTTTTTTTAAGATTTATTTATTTGAAAGAAAGAGTTACAGAGAGGCAGAGGCAGAGAGAGAGAGAAAGGTCTTCCATCCACTGGTTCACTCCCCAGATGACTACAATGGCCGGAGCTACACTGATCTGAAACCAGCAGCAGGGAGCTTCTTCCAGATCTCCCACATGGGTGCAGGGCCGAAGGACTTGGACCATTCTCCAGTGTTTTCCCAGGCCATAGCAGAGAGCTGGATCAGAAGTGGAACAGCCGGGACTTGAACTGGTGCCCATATGGGGTGCCGGCACTTCAGGCAGTGGCTTTACCCGCTACACCACAGCACCAGCCCTTAAGAAGCCTGTCTCTGCTCCCTGGCTCACCCTGAGGTTGGTCCCTCACACACACTCCTCCACTGCCAGCCTCTCACCTGATCTGATGGCCAGCTCAGTGGGCCTGCCTGATCGTGGCTGTGAACCTCCATGATCGTGAACCAAAATAAATTTCTTTCCTTCTTAAGTAGCCTGTGCCATTTATTTCCTTATTGTAACAGAAAGCTGAGTAATGAGAATACACATGAGTTTGGCTGGTGTGGTGAGGTCACTTGGGATAGTTATACAAGAAATAGGATCAGAGAAAATGGTGAAGAAGGGAAGACTTCAATGCATAACACAGTTGTCCTCAGACACACATGATGGTTGTATGAAAGATGGATTAGATTCCTCCTCAATTGTTTCTGAAGTGAGAATTGAAATCATTACATAGTGAAAAAAAGTAAGGCAAAATTTAGGTTCAAATATGGATTAAAATTTTAAATAAATGTAGCTTTTTTAAAATGAAATACATTGCAATTGTTGTCAGATGTTTTATCCCTACAGAAGAAACCTTGACATATTGAAAGAGTCTCTCCAACCACTTGTCAAAATAGTACAGAGAGATTCAATTACCAATGAGATGATTGGGTACTTCAAGTTTCTATTCAACTTCCAACTTCTGTTACTTTATAGTCTGGAGAAATTGAAGTCATCAACTCTCTTAGTCATTCAAGTGTTTACCATGTGTTAAAACTTTGAATTTGTAGACCAAATGGCACTGGTTTCCTTTTTTAGTTGCTATTGGAATTTTATCTCTCATTTCCCATCAAACTTGCTACTTTTCAGGTACAATATCTAATCAGGACTTTAAAAAAGTGTTTATGGTGAGGACTAAGAAACAAAGTATTTGGGCATTGACCTTGGTATTTGCAATGATTCACAGTAAACTTGTCATTGATGAAGGGGGCCAGCATATTCTTAGTCTCTGGTTTTAGTATTAAAATGCGATGTGGCTGTTCTTAAAGTAAATACGGAGAAGATATGTAATGCATAAATCATAGCAAATTGCTATATCCTCTTGAAATTCCAATCAAGTGAAGCTATGAATAACCACATGAGTTAGAATAATAATTTATACTGACCTTGCTCCACAGGTAGATCCTTTAGTAGTATTCTTTGCAATATCAATTTGTTTACATGAAGCAGTCATTATAATTAGAAGATCTGTGCGTTTTCAATTAATATTGAAAATATTATTGTGTGATATCTCTACAAGCTAGTTGCCTGTGATCAGTTTTATAATTGCTCTCTCCCTCACCCTCAAACATCTCTTACTCCCTTTTCTCATGGAAAAATACTACAAAGTTATTACTTACAAGACTGTAAATTTAAATTCTTAGTTTTAACTCATTGATTGAGAGATATCAGTGTTTTAAAAAGTTCACAGAAAAAGAAAAACCTTAAAAAATCTATAAAATACATGGAAACAACATGCTACGTAGAAGGAAAGGACAAGAGGGTTATTTTAAAGTTAAAATATAATTTTTTACCTCAATCTTTATCTGATGATCTCTTTCATTGGAGAAAGTTTACAAGGTAAATTATTTTCCTTTGTCTAGAAGATATCAAAATACATCTGTTTATTTTCATTTCCTTTAAAACTGAATATGAGGCCGGCGCCGCGGCTCACTAGGCTAATCCTCCACCTAGCAGCGCCGGCACTCCAGGTTCTAGTCCCGGTCAGGGCGCCGGATTCTGTCCCGGTTGCCCCTCTTCCAGGCCAGCTCTCTGCTGTGGCCCAGGAGTGCAGTGGAGGATGGTCCAAATCCTTGGGACCTGCACCCCATGGGAGACCAGGAGAAGCACCTGGCTCCTGCCTTCGGATCAGCGCGGTGCACCGGCCGCGGCGGCCATTGGAGGGTGAACCAACGGCAAAGGAAGACCTTTCTCTCTGTCTCTCTCTCTCACTGTCCACTCTGCCTGTCAAAAAAAAAAAAAAAAAAAACTGAATATGATCTACAACTGCAAAGAAGGAAATTATCACCTTTCACCTTTGGTTGAATGATTCTTTTTTTCTCTCACTCAGTGTCAGGGTGTGGCAGTGTGCCACCTTCAGAGACATAAGACTGAATGCAGAAATGTCCAAAGGAAAAAACAATCAGAGTACCAAGAATAGAAAATGTGACTGTATTAAATTTTATCTATTTTTCTATCTAACTAATAACTCAGAAAAATGTTATAAACAACATTGAAGCTGTTGTGGATGATTCAAGGCGTGCAGAGATCATGCTTCATACAGATGGTCGTCACACAGATGCTGTCAGTGCTGACTGCTCATTCTGCTATGGACTGTAATACACTTCTTGGGTTCTAATCATTATTGGTTTAGATTACAATCGTCTCTCTACCCTGCATGCAATGTATTTATAGGAATAGTTTTATATTTGGGTTTTAAGTATCATTTATAGGCACAATAAAATATTCTCAATATCATTTGTATTATTTCCAAGATAATGTCAAAAAAGAAAATGTATTATAAGCAACATCATGCTCTACTGAAAAACAATCAACCTTTTCATAACCTTGTCTAGTAAAATTTATAATCAGCTTTTTGTTAATGCAAAACTGTTTCTGAGAAATATTGTTCTGATAGACATCAGTAAGGGTCTTTTTTATCAAAGCATGGTTAGGAATGTAGATGTGTTCCCTTCCTTAAAGTTTACAATGACAGCTGATTCTGAGAAGCCCTACCATGGAGAAACATAGTTAACTTCGTTTTCCCTATAAATTTGAGGCTTATTTCAGGGGTGAACATTAGTAAAATTGTCCTGTTTAGAAAAGTTGATCTACAAAATGCGGTTCTATTTTTAGTATGAAATCAAATTTGCTTACTGACATATTCGATATTTGTCAGGGAGGTCAAGATGGTTGTTACAATAACAACTCTGCAGCCGGCGCCGCGGCTCACCAGGCTAATCCTCTGCCTGCAGCACAGGCACCCTGGGTTCTGTCCCGGTTGCTCCTCTTCCAGTCCAGCTTTCTGCTGTGGCCCGGGAGTGCAGTGGAGGATGGCCCAGGTCCTTGGGCCCTGCACCCTCATGGGAGAGCAGGAGGAAGCACCTGGCTCCTGGCTTCGGATCTGCACAGTGCACCAGCCGCAACGCATTGGCCGTAGCGGCCATTGGGGAGTGAAACGACGGAAAAAAGAAGACCTTTCTCTCTGTCTCTCTCTCTCACTATCTAACTCTGCCTGTCAAAAAAAAAAAATAAAAAATAAATAACTCTGAAATTACAGTGCCTTGAATTACCCAATGCTTTTCTTGTTCCCACAAACACCTAATTAGATTAGTTTAATCCAGAATTGGATTCCTTTGCTAATATTTTAGAGTCCATTGCTTTCAGCCCAGCCAAGGAGAGTGAAATCAGGGAAGACTGCATGCAGTGTTTTAAGGCTGGGCCTGGAAAACCAGGAACAAGTCATTTGACCATATTGTTCTTCTTAAATACAACAAAATTGGAGAATCCAGATCATTGTAAGTTGTACATTTGCAGAGAATTAGGTATTAATAACCACTAACAAAAATATTTGTATTAATTATTTAATTCTTTGTTCAATCAAGCTTTAAAGTTTAAATATATCTTTGAGGAGATACAAGAGTATCAAAGCACTTTTAATTCAAAACTCAAGAAATAAATGGGTTTCACTAAATTTTATGTAATTATGTGTGTAAGTGCAGTAATTTTAGACTCCAGATTTTAACAGCTTTGTGATAAGACCTCTCTAACATATCTAATAGCATGGCCTTGAAGGTACCTAACAGACCATGGTAATAGCTTTGATCATAACAATGAGTTGATTTTGAAAGAAAAATTCACATAGATTTACTATAAAAATTCAAATATAAATGATGTTATATTGTATGACTATGTTTGTGTAAGCTTATGCAGTGCATGAATATACATATAGGAGACTCATATATTTAATCAGATACTCATGATATAGTACATGGTTAATTACTTTTATATTGTTGTTACATGTTTTCTTCCATTCAGTTAACAAAGTACATACATGAAGAACACAAAGGAAGCAGAGGTGAAAATGATGTTTAATGTCTGACTAAAATTACCACAAAAATTGAGCTTTATTAGTCACTATTCGTTATTGCTCTTTTTTTCTCGCTAATGAGATTCACTAAAAATTGACTTGATTATGTCTATGTTGTGGCATAATTAAATGCTTTTAGCACTAATATAGTAGAAAACTGCATGATCAGTGTCCAGAGCAAGCACATGGAGCGAGCATGTGGGGCAGTGGTTCAGAGGCCACTTGTCTGCTGGCCACCAACATGGGAGCGCCTAGTTTGCACCCTGGCTCCTCTCCCAATTCCAGCTTCCTGCGAATGCACTTCCTGGAAGGCGTCAGATGATGACTCAAGTACTTGGATTATTGCCACCCATTGAAGAGACGCAGAGTCAGTTCTTGGCTCCTGGCCTCAGCCAGGCCCAGTGCCAGCTGTTGCTGGCATATTGGGAATGAACCAACAAATGGGAGCTGTCTGCCTATTGTATCAATCTCTGTGTCTCTCTGTTTTCTAAATAAAATGCAAATAATAATGTTTAATAAAAAGAACAAAAATACATCTTTAGGGAACCCTATGCTAATATTTCTTTTTAAAATTTTTATTTATTGAGTTTTTATTTGAAAGGCAGAGTAACAGAGAAAGCGATTTCATCCATTGGTCACTCCCCCAAGCAGAAATTGGGCCAGATTGAAGCCAGGAGCCTGGAACTCCACTGGGGTCTCCCCTAAGGGTGGCAGGGACCTAAGTACTTGGAGCCTCATCTGCTTCCTCCCAGGTGCACATTAGCAGGAAGCGGAATTGGAAGCAAAGGAGCCCAGACCAGAAGCACAGGTTCCAATATGGAAGTCCCAAGTGGTGACAAAATCACTGTGTTCAGTGCTTGACACTGCTGCTGCTTGTGTCACCATTAATAACCTTTCCCACAAATTCTCGACCACATCCAGATCTCAACAATCTCAGTGGCATGTTGAGACTGAGATCTCTTACATACGCCGTCAACTGAAGAAGTACAACACACAGAGAGAAATACACACACACACACACACACACACACTCACACACTCCCCTTCCTCTTCACATTTACTTTCATTCCTGAAAAAGAAACGATGCACGGATACAGAGTTCATCTGTCTGCTTTCTAAAGTCACCCTGTAAGGACTTTTCTATTCAGTTGCACTGTTTCTCACACCTTCTGTCTCTCTGGCATTCTTACACACTGTTTTCCCACGTGCTCAGACACCCTCACCTGCTGTGGTTTGAACGTGGTTTTCCCCCAAGGGTTCCTGTGTTGGAGGCCTAGTCCTCAGTGTTGCAGTATAAGTCCTGAAGGCATTATGAGGTGTGGCCAAGTGGAAGATGCTTACACCACTGGGGGCACCCGCGCTTGGTAAGAGTAAGGTAGTTCTCACAGGACAATTGTTAGTTCTCAGGAGAGGAGTCTGACCCTGAATCCCTCCCTGATTTGCTGTCTTGCTCTGTGATTGCTCTCAGAAGCAACCACCACCACTACAATGCCATCTGCTGGGAGCCCTCGCCAGAGTGGAGCAGAACCTGGTGCCATGCTTTTAGAGCTCCGAAACTGTGAACTGAATCAGCTTCCTTTCTTTCTTTACAAAGTACTCGGTCATGGACATTTTGTTTTGCTTGTTTTGTTTAAAGCTTGCTTATTTGTTTGAAAGAATGTCAGAAGAGAGCATGGCACACAAGCATGAGAGAGAGAGAGAGAGAGAAGAGAGATATCTTCCACACACGGGCTCACTTCCCAGATACACACAACAGCCAGAGAGGGTTATGGAAGAATCTCCCAGCAGGTCTCCACACGATCGGCAGGAGCCAAAGAACTCAGGTCATTGTCCTCTGCCTCCAGTGCGTACTAGCAGGAAGCTGGATTGGAAGTATAGTAGCTGGGACTTCCACCAGCACTCTAAGATGTGGGCATCCCAAGTGATGACCTAGCCTGCTGCAACACAACACCTGCACCAGGTGTATTTTGTTCGTTCAACTCTACTGTCCATTTAAGCTGTTATGGTTTCTTCTCATCTCCATGGTCAAACCATTTGCAAAGAATGTGCATCCAGCACTCCCGGCACTGCACAGCCTACTCTTGCCTTGGCCTCCCTGTGATCTGTCTTCTCTTCTATTCAATCTGGTGAAACTCTTCCTGCTGATACACCCATGACTTCCTAATCTCCAGGGCTGGAGGGTTTGCTCCAGTTTTCATCCTTGTTCTCCGTATGGTTTATCTTTCCCTGGCCCTCCTCATCTCCCTTTCACGTGGCTGTGACATTTCTTTTTTGATTGCTCAGTAGCTCCGCTTGCTTTCCTCTCACCTCTACTACAATATATTTCGCAAATGCTTGCCTGTCTTCACTCCTTTTACTCTCAGTTTCTCATCTCTTATCTTGAATTTAACTCTCTTGTCTACAGAAATGACTCACTCACCCTGATCTCCAGTGCACAGGTCCTCCTTCCCAATCTCTAGGCCTGTGGTTTCAGCATGCTAACCCCAGGACGCCTCCGCTGTAACCACAAAGCTGACGTGACCACAGCAGCCCCTGCCTTCTCTCCATCCCTGCTAATCCCTCTGACTCCTCCTTCTCACCCCTCCATTCCCTTCAAAGTTGCTTCTAGTCTGTACAGTTATTCAGGCACAAAACTTACTTTTTATGACTCATCCCCATTCACAGAATTGAAAAGCTACCCGAGTCCATGTCCACAATGTTCTTTAGTCCCACTTAAACTACAATGCTCATGGCAAATCCTCTAAATTCTTTTCTGGCCTGCGGGCCTTTCTGTCCAAATCCACTGGAAGCACCAATGTCCAGCCACCATTGTTTGGAATGTACTAGATCTCTCTTGAAGCCCCTCAATTACCTCTCTGAGTACCTATTATCTGATAATAGTGTTGTTTACAGACACACTTTACCTCCTTCCGAGCTTTATATCCCCTTCTCCCCAGTGGAAATGCTGTAATCCAGTTATGCTCAGCTACAAAGCTGCCCCATCATTCTCCTCCTCTGAGCTATAACTCACGCTTCATCTGCTTCTAGGAATCCCTACGACGTCTTTCTCCCTCCCAGACCTCATGTCAAAATTCTGCTTATCTCTAAAGACCACCGTTCAAGTTTCACATCCTTCCCATTCGCCTTTCCTAATCCTTCCAACCATTTAAAAACCTTTATAAAAGGGTGATTAGCTTATTCTGGCTTGCATGTCAGGTACAATGCCACAGCTACACTCATCATACGCATCTTGAATGCCTGTTTTTTCTATTTGCACCTGTGGTTTTCCACAAAGAACTTTGGACACAGTGGTTATTCAGCAAATATTTATTAACTGTACCAATCTTTTACTTCATGATATACAGGGCGGGAATTTACTTTCAGAAAATTTGGGTAAAAAATGGAAATAGTGAGTTAAGCAAGCACTGTAGACTTTTCTAATACATATACAGCACTTGGAGGTTAAGAATCGAATCAAAGAAAAAAATCTAATGAATAAAATGAATTGAATGATATGACTCAAAACAAGTCCAAGTAACCTAAAGGCAGAAATGTGCATAACAAATGAAAGCTTAGAAATGAGAAAAAAAAAAAAAAAACCTTTGCTTTTGAATAGCTAATGGAAATTTGCTGCCCCTGGTAAACTTTTAATCTTACCAAGAGAGATTAAAAATTAAAATATGCAAAAATAATAAATCCAATTTCTACTTTTATTTATTTTTTATAAATGTTATATCAGCCTTGCTGACAGAAAAAAACTTATGCTCTTTGGGGTCATGGAATTATTTAGAATCCTAAGATTTTATACCTAGTCTTAGCTCTGTTTCTTAAATTAATATTTATGATTAAATTTCCAGTTAGTAGAATCAAAATCTGTTTCAGTTCAAAATTTCTAGAATGTCTAAGGGTTGATTAAAGATATTTAAGAGAAGGTAGTGGATGTCAAGGAATGGTTGGATTTTATAGATGTCTCCTTCAATAAGTTTTGATTAGTTTGAAGAAGAGTTTTTGATTTTCCTTGACAATCTTTGAATTTGAACAGATCATCCTGTATCAGTAAGATCCTTCCTCACAGTACACATGTATGTAATGGGATAGGATTCAGCACTTGATCTTAATAAGCTACTACACAAAAACAATTCCGTAACTGCAACCATGACCTTCTCCAAACATTCAAAGCAAGCACATTCTGTATAACAATGTAGGATCTATGACAAAATAAACATTGCAGATCTGTAGTATTCAACCTACCACATTTGAATCTTGTCCCTAAGTAACAATAAAATAGTTTCACAATTAATGTTGTAGCAAAATACTTTTTAAAAAAATAGGATACATTAGTTGAAGCAAACAAGTCTCTATTTCTCATGTACTTGTCTTGGACAATGCAACCAGAGTTTAAAGCTATTTTAGTTTCAGCTGGTGCCGTGGCTCAATAGGCTAATCCTCTGCCTTGCGGCGCCGGCACACCAGGTTCTAGTTCCCGTCGGGGCGCCGGATTCTGTCCCGGTTGCCCCTCTTCCAGGCCAGCTCTCTGCTGTGGCCCGGGAGTGCAGTGGAGGATGGCCCAAGCACTTGGGCCCTGCACCCCATGGGAGACCAGGAGAAGCACCTGGCTCCTGCCATCGGATCAGCGCGGTGCGCCGGCCGCAGCGGCCATTGGAGGGTGAACCAACGGCAAAGGAAGACCTTTCTCTCTGTCTCTCTCTCGCTCTCACTGTCCACTCTGCCTGTCAAAAATAAAAAAAAAAGCTATTTTAGCTTCTAAAATCCAAACTATTTAGTAAAACCCAGAACTATTTAGCCTTTGGCTTAAACCACCTCTTAGTATAACTTAATCAAAGAATCTCCATGTCATTTCAGAAACAAAGGAATGGAATTTTTGTTTTAATATGATAGAAAATTTTGTTAAAATATTTATAATTTTCTTCAATGCTCATTTTAGGGAGGACATTGGGGCACAGTGAGTGAAGCAACTGCGTGGGATCCTGGCATCCCATACTGGAGCATCTGGTTGGAATCCTGGCTTCCTGCTACTGCACGCCCTGAAACAGGACAGGATAACGGAAAGTGGTTGAGTTCCTGCTAGTCACATGGGAAACGTGATGGTCTTCCAGCCTTCTGGATTTGCCCTGGTCTAGTGCAATAGTATGATTTCTCTTTCTCTCTCCCTCGCTCTCTCTCTCTCTGTCTCTCTTTGTCTCTCTGTCTCTGCTCTCTCAAGTCTCTGTTTTTAAAGTAAATAAAAATAAATAAACAAACTTCTAAAAAGCTCATTTTACTTTCTTTAAATTTTAATTTATGCACACTTCAATCTTTAAACACTTTTCTGGAATTTTCTTCCTTTTCTATTGAAAAGCAAAAGCATATATTTCATATCAGGGCCTTTTTTTCCTCTCAAATCCCGTACCACAGAGGTCTGTCAAAATTTATGTAATGTATAATTTACAGCATGGAGTCTGAATCATACTTTTTTAACATCCCTTCGCCAAAAGTAGATTTCTAAAGGTCTCCAGTACTTCCTTTGACAGAATGAAAGAAATCAAAGCAAAAAATTTAACTAATTGCTAATTCTCTTTCCTTCTCTGCAAAATCTAGTTAATAATTCAGGGTTCAGGAACTGTGCAAAATATGCAGAGAACTGAAGATGAGAACATTTCTCAAGTAATGATCCAACAAATATTTCCTTCTCAGGGCTGAAATAGCTCGTGTACGCACTGGCTGCTTTTTAAAGATGGCCTGCATCAAGAACTTGATCTCTCTATCAATTTTGCTGCTTGCCCTGAAGCACAGAACACAAAGAGTCGACCTCAGCATGAGCAATGAGATCTGTGTTGCACCTGGCTGTGGGCCTGGGGGGCGCTTCAAAGAGGTGGGGAGGCTGATTTCAGGCTGTACAGAGGACTAGCTGACTTCCTAAAGCCATTCGTTACGCCTTCAAAAAATCTTTCACTCAAGTTCTAAAGACTCCCATGATTCTGTTAGGCACCTGAATCCTGGGAGAAACCTTTCACTTGATTTTAATTAAACTTTGTGTGCTTTATGGGCAAAAGAGAACAACATAGCTGGAAGATTACCTTCCTTCTGCCTTTATCTTCCCTCAACATGATTTCTGTGCCTACTTTGCAAGGATTTCTTAACACAGATGAGCTCTTTCTAGATAAACATATTTGTTGGGTTCTCAATGAATACAAATACTATTCTGAAAACTAAAAGCTGGGGAGTGGGAGTTGTGTAAAGCTGTTAAAGACACCACATGAGATACCAGCATCCCATATCAGTGCCTGGTTCAAGTCCCAACTCAGCTCCTGATTCCAGCTTTCTGCTAATGCAGACGTTGGAGCCTGTAGATGAACTTGGTTCCCTGCCACCCACACGGGTGACCCAGATTAGGTTCTTGACTCCTGGCTTTGGTGCCTAGTTGTCCCTTTTGTGGATATTGGTGGGCTAGGGAGGCAGCAGATGGAAAACAGTCTGTCTTAAACTAAGTATCTGTTTATCTATATTTCAAGTAAATTGTTAAATTAATTACTTTTTTGAAAACCTAAAGTCTGAGTATGAAACAAAAAAGTAAATTATTCTTCTAAGCATTCTTTACATAATTGGTTAGCTAAGAGGAATTATACGTTCAGTTAAGCAAGAGGAGGTGCTGTACTCTTGCTCAGTTGAGGTCATGTTAAAATTCCTTATATTAGACGTACTTAGAGATCTTACTTGTCTTCAAAGTCATTGGTTGGGTATTTATGAATCTACTACTTTATGAGAAAATGTAAGCTGTACACTCACAAAAGAAGCACCTCGTTGAATGGCAGAGATCATAAAAAATTTCAAACTAATCTACATTTATCCACTGTAGCTATAAGTGGAATCATAAATGTAAATTAACTTTGTCAATTTAAAATCTGACAATGAATCTTGAAGCCCGTGGTCTACCAATTCCTGCTGTTTTCACAAGTCTACTACATTTTTCTCTTTTCTTCAAAATGTTTTTGCTCCTTCACTTAAACTAGAGCCCCAAAATTTGTTCCTTTGCATTCCAATAAATGAGATCTATAAAACATCACCAAATATCTAAACAGATAAGTCACATCTTAATCCTTAGCTTCCAGGATTAAGATGTTGATAAACTTCTTTGTATAAAGTTCCACAGCTTCTGCTACTTCTATCATATTGCACTATCATGGTTTTCATCCTAACTCTCTTTTCTTCGCTTTCTTTTTACTGTCAGCATTCCCAAAGTTTGATTTTTCTTTTTTATTGTTTGCTTATTATTCTCTATTCCCCTAACAAGTGATGCATTATCTTCTTACCAATTTTGATACGATTTCTTTCATGATCTGGTAGCCTCTAACATTTCAACAAGATGTTGATCAGTGCAGTTTATTATGTTTTTGATATTTTCCTAATCTCTTTCTTGAATTCCAGTTTTTCTCTTATAACTTCAGGCTACAGAAGTTTCAATGTTTCATGAACAAGTAAAACTTATCATGTCTCAAAAGACATCTAAAAGACATCCTTCTAACCATGAATTCCTCCTGATTTGTCATGTATGAAAATGACATCAATATCCTCTCAAGCCTCAAGGCAATACATGGCCCTACCTCAATGTCTTTGCTCATGCTAGTTAATGATCTTCCAATAAAAAAAAAATAAGCCACTGAATTCCCACAAATTTTCTGAATGTTTTTGTGATGCTTATCATGTTTTCATTTACAATGCTACTTGGCTCCATCTTACATACTCTACTATATAGAAAACTACTTAAATCTTCCTAAAATAGTGTTATTTCTCTAGAAAGTGTAGATGATGTTTGTTGCCTAAATAAAATATTTGGTAATTATAGATTATTCTGTTTATTTCAGAAGCCACTCATCGAAATGATCAACCTTGTTATAATTATACAAAGTTTTTAAAATGTTTAGTTTACTTTAAAAACATTTTTTTACTACATTGACCTATGTTAAACTAGCTTGGGGGAAGACACAGTACTCACATTCCACAAAATTCATTACAAGGTAGCCACGAGATAAGCACTAGGACCTTTAATAATAACAGATTTCCCAGGCCAGGTTAAAAATATGAATATGTGCTGTTGGTCACATAATTGATTTTAAAGGAAAGCTTTTGCAGGTAATAATCCTTGCTGATGCCTGTGAATGGCAAAAACTCACATTTCAACACAGCCACTAACAGTCAGGATTCTTCACATCTAATCTTCAGCTCTTTGTTCTCTGCATTTCACCTGGTGATGATGGCATACCCTTTGTCTGAATGGAAGATAAACAACGATGTCGATGTCTTTATGAAAGGGATTAAGAACATAATTATAAGGCAGAGGGGAGTGAAAGGATGGATTCTGTCATCTCATTGTGTGAGTGAACAGTACAAAGGCTAGCCTTCGAATTCAAGGAAGAGTGAGGGCCCCTAACAGAAAGAACTGACGTTATAAAAAGGGGCAATTTTTCACATGAGTGCATCTGAGACAAGTGTGAGTTCCTAAGGTGGTACAAACAACAGAACTATGTGGCAACATGTTCAATACTTGAAGAAATACTATACTTAAAAAAATCATTCCATTTTTCCTATGGGAGGTTGCCTACATTAAATATTTTTTAAAGTAAAAGTGTCTTAATGTTTCACAATTATTTCTCAGTTACTAGTCACTGTTGGAGAGGATAGTGTATTCACATTATGCAGTAGTGTGAATTGATCTCCATAAGCAGTAAAGACATCTGTATCCTTTGTGTGTATGTGATATCGCTATATATAGTATGATGACAGATGTGACATTTAAGAGAAGGCAAAACTCTGAAATGCTGTTTCCATGGCAATGGTTTATAAAAGAGGATAAGCTAATTCTAACTTTATTTGACTTTAGTCAGTAAACAATCAATTTTGTAAATTATTCTGTGAAATGAATAAGAGAAAGTTTACTATCATTACATTTAGTGGCCTATAGAAGAAATTTCCTAATTTGTAAATAGGAGTATAAAAGTAAAATGCTTTTGAATATGTCTACTTCTCTCCAGATGGTCTGTAACATAATAATTTTATGTTCGGTGAGCATAGGGGTTTGTACTGTCCATTTGGATTTCAAAGACCAAGCCACATTCTTGATTCATCATCTTATAACACAAACCGATATTGAGTTCAATAATTGCACTGTCCATGGAACTAGATAATGAAGAAGATGCAGAGGTCAGTGCTTATCTAGGAAGGAATAAAAGACAAAGACTGGAAATAATACAGCAGACCTCAAAAACATCAAAGAATGTAAGAGAGTCCCCAGCAAGGTGCAATTATAGTACAAGAATAAAGAGATCACTTTGATTGATAATCAAATCAGTCTTCATGGATAAGTTTGTAACTAATCTGAATTTACCAGATACGATGGAATTACAGAAGCAGATACAAGTGAGTATATTTTGAGAACGGTCTTATACTCAGTACAATAACATGACACATATGAAAAATTATTCACTTGGGAGCAAATAATAGAAGGTAATGCTGAAGATAATTGTGCTTTACAAATTGTAGACATTCAGTAAATCTTGGTTAAATTGAATTTAATTACATCGAGTCTAACTGAAATGAATTAATGATTAGGGTAGTACCTGTTCATAGACGGTCTTGAAAGACAATCCACTCTCTTTCAATATGTTTTTATTAATTGCTTAATGCAAACCACGCATTCAAGAGTTCCTAAGAACTCAAAGATAAATGTGATAGTGTTTGTCCTTTAAGAAAGTCATGGCCCGACCATGCTGATCCAGAGCCAATAATGAAAGGGACTCACAGAAGTGCTGCCAGCCATAATTTTAAAGGATCAGTAAGGATTAGACAGATAAAGAGAGGGAGACATTCCAGGAAGAAGTGACTTGTGATCTAAATGTTCAGAGGCTAGAAACCACCTCTAGTATGTTAGAGTGATCCTGGTTCTCCAAAGACTTCTCCTATTTAGCAGTGAAAATTCTATGTCCTGGGCACTGCACCCAGCCCCCACTACTGCACAAGCTGGGAGGGCTCTTTACCCCCAGGGAAGTCAGAGGACAGAGGAAACGCTGCAAGTTTAGCAAAGCAGAACATAAAGTAAAGGCAACAAAAATATAACAGGCACAGGCTGGGTCATGGTATGTTTTGATGCCAGACCAAAAGCCCAACATTTTTTCCTTGGGAATGATTAATGAGTATGCTACAGAGAGGACATGATTAGATTTATTCATTACACAAAAAATCCATTAATGAGAAGGAAACTCACAGGCAAGAGATAATGAGATCAGGGCAGACTGGTTGTAGGCGTAGAGAGAAGAAGCAGAAATATTTTGAACATATAGTACACAAACTTTAGTGATTGTGGCTAAAGATGGAAAATAGTCTTATTCATTTACTTACCGATTCAAGAAATATTTACTTAGTAACCGATAGATGACGAAAATCACCTAGGAGGTGGAGCTAGAACAACAACAACAAAAAAACAAAGTATACATGTAGCTTGTATTGCATTAGGAATATTGTCACATGTAGTTGAGAATGCAAGGAAAGAGCTAGTTACTGGAAGGAGCTAATAAATCAGATTTGGTGTATTGGTTTTCATACCCACAGAGTGGTGAACGAATGGCATGACAAGATTTTTTGAACTAGTTTGAGTCATACTTTATAAAGATCACTCTGGCTACAATGAGCAACCATGACTGAAATACAAATGAGTAAGAGGCCATGACCTGCAATGATTTAGTGTGAAAATAAAGGAGGAGACGAGTATGAAAGATGCTACTGCAGTCCTTTAGAAACAGCAACTTGGGAACTACATGAAGGAGGTGATGACAGAAGAAAAAAATTCAAGAGAGTAATCATGGGGGATAATGAGATTGAATGTGGACACATTGCTTTCAGGATTTCTGTGTCACGTGTGGATGCTCTGGTGAAACTTTTCAGTAGAGAATTAAAAACACAAAGTGGGATATCAAAGAAATGTTTGCCTATTGTCTATGACACAGCTTAAAGAGATAATACCCAGCTCTATCACAATGACACTCCATCATTAATAGAGAATAGAGAGCAATAGGAAGATAAAGATGGAAACTTAGGTATTGTCCACTTTTGAAAAGGCAGAGGGCATAGGAAATGTGTGAATAAAACACAAAATGGAAAACATGTTAGAAAAGAATTAAGTTTTCTATATTATGAAAGCCATTATCAGCATCCAAGTCCAAGGTTTTTTTTTTTTGGTTTTTTTTGTTTTGTTTTGTTTTTTTTTTTTGACAGGCAGAGTGGACAGTGAGAGAGAGAGAGAGACAGAGAGAAAGGTCTTCCTTTGCCATTGGTTCACCCTCCAATAGCCGCCGCGGCCGGCGCACTGCGGCCAGCGCACCGCGCTGATCCGATGGCAGGAGCCAGGAGCCAGGTGCTTCTCCTGGTCTCCCATGGGGTGCAGGGCCCAAGCACCTGGGCCATCCTCCACTGCACTCCCTGGCCACAGCAGAGAGCTGGCCTGGAAGAGGGGCAACCGGGACAGAATCCGGCGCCCCAACCGGGACTAGAACCCAGTGTACCGGCGCCGCGAGGCGGAGGATTAGCCTAGTGAGCCGCGGCGCCGGCCCCAAGTCCAAGTTTTACAGTTACATGTCTCTGTGTTATTTATGACATGAACTACATTTTTAAAAGAGTGTTGATTTTATCTAGAATCATAACTTGCCCTGATCCTCCAACTTCCGTATCTGTACCCTCACCAAATTACGCTAAATGTACATGTTTTAAAGATTTTATTTATTTAGTTACAGACAGTGAGATTGAGAGACAGAGAGAAAGGTCTTCCATTCGCTGTCTCACTCCCCAGATGGCCACAATGGCTGGAGATGTGCAGATCCAAAGTCAGGAGCCAGGAACTTCTTCCAGGCCTCCCACGAGGGTGCAGGTCCCCAAGCACTTGGGCCATTTTCTACTGTTTTCTCAAGCCATAGCAGAGAGCTGGATCAGAAGAGGAGCAGCCAGGACTAGAATCGGTGCCCACATGGGATGCTGGTACTGCAGGCAGAGGATTAACCTACTGCCACAGCATCGACCCTATAATTTGAAATTATATAAATGTCACCAAATGCATTAGAACACATGCATCCTAATGCAAGTAGCCTGTGAACACAAATTATTGTAAAAGTGGATTATGTACTGACTATGTTTTTCCACTCATACAACTAATGTAGTTGAAAGAGAAGCAATCATCTAAAAAATTCTTTTCTGAGTTTTCATACAAACAGATTTTAAATATTATTTCCTATCCAAACTAACTTAAAGTAGTATTTTTCTTAACAATTGAATATAATATTTCATCAAAATAATTTTACTGACATGATGTTTCCTCAAATATAGCTTTTAAAAATAGCTCAGATCATATTAGGAAAAAAATTAAGTTTCAATCAAAATGACTTATAAAACTAAGAGTTCATCTACAATAGCTCACATAAAGCTGATCACATGCATTTCCTCCTTTTGATTTATATCACCACGGCCAATGTTTACACTCATACTCAATGTACCTTTATTGAATCAGTGGATATACTGTTTCCGTTCACTGCTCTGTATTAGTCTTGCATATAACTCTACTATGCGTATCTAGGTGTGGTCTTTATTTGATGTCTCCAAGTTTATGAGCATATTTTTGCATAGACTATTTTCTCTGTGCTATTCAGATAGGTTACTTCTTGGTTGCTTTATGTACTTTATGATTCGTCAAGTTCATCAAATTGAAATCTTTTGAAGACAATGACTTTTTCCTTTTTCATGTATAGCCTTAAACTTCACTTTGCATGGATGTGGTTCTCACTTGTTAAACATCCATCGAGTATAAAATTATTCAAATAAAAGAAAAATTGCTTTCAAATTTCCATAACTAGATTTTTGTTTACTTTGAACAACTAGGTAATATTATCATAAGGTGCTTCTTGGACTTACTGGAACTATACTCAGAGACTCATAGATATTTTCTCATGAAAATGTCACCATAGACATTGTAATATTCCCATTTTAGTCTTGTCTTTCTAATCTTCCTTATATATTTGGGTGTCCAGATTGCTCTAAACTAGAGAAAAAATAATTTAGTAAAGCTTTAGAATGTGCATGGGATTCCCTTTTAGGTACTTATTTATACCTTTCATTCTTTAGAGTGTAGAATATTGATGGGCACAAAGTAGATAACCGCATTTGTTGAATCAGTTAATAAAATGTAAAATTAGGTTACTGTTCTGCTAATGCTTACATACCAACAAGCAGATGGAAAATAATCAAGCAAAAATACATATGTTAAATGTAAGGTAGTAATAAATACAAATGTAAGAAACAAAATAGAGTAATAGCAAAGGAAATGTGAAGGGTTGGCCAGTACTGCAGTTCCATTGCATGTGTCTAGTTAAGGCCTCTGGTGAGATCCGAGAAGTCACTGACAGAGAGAAGGGAGTAAGGCAAGTGTGGATCTGGAAATGAATGGTATAAATAGTAAGCATACAAAAGACTTGGGGGAGGCATGTGCCTGGCATGACAAAGGAACAGAAAGAGAACTGCAGAATGGGGACCAGTTCTTGACCTAACAGTTATAACACCTGCTTCCTGTAGAGGAATAGGAATACTTGTGGTTCCAGTCCCGGCTCTGTTTCTTATTCCAGCTTCCTAATGATGCACACCCTTTGAGGCACGTGGAGAAGCAGAGAAAGAAGTTGGGGAGTTTTAATCATTTAGGTGAGAATTAGGTGATTTGGGGCAGGGTGGCTAGAGCCATACTCCACTTTCACTTCTGGAAGTGAAAAGAAAATAGAAATGGAAACCTGAATTTGATGGATTGTATATGAGATCTAATAGAAAGAATGCAGTTGAAGATGACACCAACGGTTTGTGGCCTTGGAGAGTGAAACGATGGGTTTGCAATAGGATTGAATGAAATGAGAGAATCTGTAGAAAATTTGTTTAGATTTCTGAAGGCAATTAAACATTCGAGTGACAAAGTCACAGAGGAAGTGGAATGGGAATCTTCTCTTCTACCCAAGATCCTCCTCCTTTTCTTTCTAGAATTAAGCTCATATACTCGAAAGTAAAATCATCAGTATGCTACTGATAAGATCAGAGAGTGTTCAATGAGGTCTTATTTGAATACATATTACAAGAAGAGTTTATATTAAAATGTACTTAGAAATAAAATGTCATCATCTTCTATTTTAGGGAAGGGTTTTCCATCAGATGACGGCTGCCTAAGATTTTGAGACAAACTCCTCTGAGAGCCAACACATCAACCAAAAATGTCTTTATGAACTGGAAACAGATTAATCCCCTTCTCAGATAGGAGAATTTATGTTGTGTTACTGAGTGCCAGATGGAAGACTGGCACACTTTGCATGTCAGCAAGGATTACTGTCATTTACTTTCCTATTTATTCTGGGACTTGCTGTATGAGCAGCCCTCCTAGGGAAAACACTTAAAGCTAGGGATCTATCGCTCTGGTGTTGTAAACTGCCTGAAAATTCAGATGAGGCTAGGTCCTGGGCGTCCCTCCTGATCCTCCTGCGCTAGGCTGAGAGAGCGCTTTGCAGAAACCGCTCATGAGGTCCGTGACTTCTGTGACTGTGCTTCTCAAACTTATGTTTCTTGGAGTGCCTTTGTTTTCCTTGGAGCCGGCTTTTGGACTTGAACTACCCCTCTTCTTATAGCTCCACACTGCTGTGATTTGTCTTACATTTGTAGCCCTGCTGTCAGCAGCTATGTCTCAGGGCTTCGGGTTCCTAGACAACGTGCTGCTGAAGCACTCTTCCGCTTGCGTGTTTGCAAAGGCTCTTTTTGCACTTGAAACCGGGCAGTATGTTGTTCTCATGGATTCATTCTTGTTCTCATAAGAATGACCTGGCTGCCGAAGCTGTTCTCCGTAAGACAGACTGGTCTGCATAAGGCGGCTTCCTTAAAAGTCCCATTGCAGCCATTAGACTGAACACAAGTCTGAAACCAGAAGAAATCAACAAGCAGAGAGTAGAAAGCAAATAAAAAAGGAAAGAACTTTATCCCTTTATTTCCTCTTCACTTGGAAACAAAAGAGGAGCATGTAACTTGCCCAACTTGCCCGTCTCTGTGACTCCCCTGCACCAACCCAATCACTCCCTGGCGAATCTCAGACTCCTGTTGGAGCAGCTCTGTCAGTCAGTTGTTGACCTTTCCTGAACTGACTGAAATGTGGAACAGCCAGCAATCTGGACTTCTCTGTCTTCAATGCTCCTTGCTTCTTGTTCCCTCGTGGTTTTTCAGCTGAAATCATCACTAGCAGATCTACATCCTTCCTTCAGCCGGCACCCTTCTGTTGGGTCCAGAATCAACCCAAATATCATTCCCTGTGGGACATTTTTCTCTCCTCCCCCACCTCCGTAATCCCCATCCTCCCTTTCACAGACACAGCACACATCCACTCCGTGGTAGATACCCGTTTGGTCTGCTCCATTCCTATATATTGCATTTATAGGAGCTGACTCTGAGAAGCTTTCTAGATACACACATACACACACCAGCAATCTACCCTCCCGCACACAGACCCCAGTCCTTTGTGGTCAAGGTCTAGATGATGAGGCCATCATGTTTTCTCCTAACTCCATCATATAATTAGACCAGAGTGTCAGAAAGCTGAGGATTTGCAAGGATCGTTGATGTTCTCAATGTCAAGAATGTTAGGTGGGACCGTCAGACTCTTGCTCACTATTTTAAATACAAGACACACAAGAAGGTGATGGGATTAGCAAAGCTTGCTCCCATGGTACACCAGGTAACAAGAATGGAAAGAAGGCCCTTAATGATCCATGAAAAGCCAGAGTTTTGAAAAAAGCAGAAACATGGAGAAGAAGCTATTTGAAGATAGAGAGGATAGTGGTCCAGATGGATCAAAAGAAAACACGGGAGAGTGATGTGAAGAGCTCATAGCGGAGAGGTGGAGGTGGAGAAGGCAGCCAATTCCAGGTCCAGTTTTAGATCACATTTCCTGAAACAGCTGAGGTGAGGCCCTGTTCCTCCCATGTTCAAATCCTATCTAACATTCCAAAAATATCCCATTGGTGGCTCGTCTCCTGCAGTATCGCTGATTCGTCAGTGCCTCCCAGATTATGAACTTTGAGAAAGAGATCTCAATCAACGTGGCTTTATCTACCCAGTAGGTTCTCAATAAGCATTTGTTGACTGTACCAGGGGTAATATATCAGGACAAACTAGAGCTGCAAGTCTGTCTGTTGGCAGGGGCAGGTTTTTCAAAATAAGAAAAGCATGGATTAAGTGCCAGAAAATGTCCTTTTAGAAAGCACTGCATTATATGTAGTTTGTGTTAGAACTTCAAGTCTCACTTCCCCAAAATTAATTAGTGAATTAATTCCCAAATCTGATGAATTCTTTTTCTGACTCTTACATCCAACCTTCTCCCACATGTGGCACCTGCTGGAGTGCAGCTGCATGGTTCCACCCTGGTGAGGGACCATTCTGTCCTCTTCACGTGTCTCCCTGCCCCTGTTGTGATCCACGACAGTTACGTTTGTCATTCTGCCACCAGAAGATTCTAAAACACACACCTGACTGCTTCAGTCCAGTATGTAAAGTCTTGCAAGACTCTTCCCCTCTCCTTGGATTTTAGGATAAAATTCCAATTCCTTTTCAATGCACAAGTGGTCCTGCATAATCTGACAACTTCATTCCTGTTCAACTTCATTTCCGTTCACCATCTTTTCATCCTTCTCTGCTCCTGCCAAACTAGTTGTCTCTGTTCCACGAACACACCACATGTTCTCAAGTTTGGGACCCCAAACATGCTATTTCCTTGGCCCGGAACTCTCCCTACCACAAATTCCAATGCCCTTAAAATATATACCACATCTCATCTGAGTCACTCTGACTCATTCTTCAAATATCAGCTCAGATATTTCTAAGCTATTTCAATGACCGCTCTCTTCATTCTGAGTTTAGGTCAGGCTTGGCTCCTGCATGCTCCCAGAGCCTCCTATGCACATGATCACATTTGACCATATGAATACTTCTATATTATAAACTATTTATAGCCAATAACTCCACATAGTACCCAACTTTGTTGTTTATATCATTTAATGCAAAGTGTAGGTACACCGTAGGCACTCATTAAAGACTTTAATTGAATAAAATAGGAGGAGGCTTTATTGCTGAAGAGAGTAAGATTGGCATATAGGTTGGCAGAGGGTGGAATAAATAGTTCTAAAAATCTGCAGTTTTCATTTGTGAAACAGGAAGCAGAGTAGCATTTCTGTGTGTGAGTTCGTCTCCAGCAATTATGGTGGCACAATGAAGGGAATGGGGGGGGGGTATTTATTCTAAAAGACTGACCCAAATTGTTAAGGGTTGTTTAGGTCTAGGGTCTAGTAAATGCATTCTACTGAATGAAGGCATAGAAGGTTTCAAAGTGCAGATAGAAGTCCAAGTGGAGAAAATGCAGAATGATTTCTGTTAGTACTGGAAGAGTCCATTGTCACAGCCACTTCTGTTCAAGCACTGCAGACAGGATTGGAGAATTAAGGGTTAGCCTCCTCATGTTCTAGCAAAAGGTCAGCCTTCATCAAAGAATTTTGTCTCAAGATTTGAATTATTCTACCTTTCCCATAGGCTCTGCCAATGTACTTTTAAAACATCCCACTTTTAGAAAATTATACTAGCAGCACATAATCTTATAGACAAAGAGAGTACAAATGAAAGTTATTTAGCAATACTGTTAATTAGGCTGTAGGGTAGGGAGGAAATTTTTTTTTTTTTGACAGGCAGAGTGGACAGTGAGAGAGAGAGACAGAGAGAAAGGTCTTCCTTTGCCGTTGGTTCACCCTCCAATGGCCGCAGCACACTGGCCGCGCACCGCGCTGATCCGATGGCAGGAGCCAGGTACTTATCCTGGTCTCCCATGTGGGTGCAGGGCCCAAGCACTTGGGCCATCCTCCTGGCCACAGCAGAGAGCTGGCCTGGAAGAGGGGCAACTGGGACAGAATCCAGCACCCCGACCAGGACTAGAACCCGGTGTGCCGGCGCCACTAGGTGGAGGATTAGCCTAGTGAGCCGCGGCGCCGGCTATGAGGACAAGTATTAATATGGATACAAGTTTGAAATCCAAGGTAATACAAATATCATCACCACTATCACCACCACCATCACCACCACCACATCATCATCAAAAAAAGTGAAATTTATTGAGTCTTTATTCCGCATTTGCATGCATTATCTCATTTAATGACTGCAATGATCAAATGAGTCCATACTTTTATCATCCCATGTTGCAGACTAAAAAAGAAAAAAATCCACAGATTTAGAAAAGAAAAGGGAAATGCCCACGGTCACACACCTAGGAGAGGGGAGAATCTGGGTCAAGACTTAGTATCATATTGTCACCTGGTGCTGTTTTTTATAATTGCTGAGAATTTCCTAGAGTATAATTGTGTTGTTTTTGTTTTTTTGAATGACTTCCTAGATACTCTGTCATGTAACTCAAAAATAGAAAAAAATCCTTTCTGTTATAGTCATTGTCTATGGATGTTCCTCCTCTGTTTTTCAACTGTTTGTACTAAGAAGATCTCTTTCTTTCCTATCGCCCTGTTCTTCCCCTCCTTTCTCCTCGGTTAGATTACGAAAGGAGAAACCTATTCAAGCGTTGTTAGGTCAGTTCTAAATATAACCATAGATAAACCCAAGGCTTCATTTTATAGCCAAATTGCAAGACAAGTGCTCATACCCCCTTTTCAAAGGGTTTTTTCTCCTTTTGCACTTGCAATGAAGATAGTGGTTTTCTTCACCAAGGAGTGTTTATTGGAGACAAAGATGATTATTGTTGTCACTCCAGGTAGTGAGGTCATCCTCCTGATAGTCTTTGGAATATGAACAAATATCGGTTGTTCAAATGCTAAGGAAAGAGCATTGCATTGCTGATTCTTTAGGATTTTCATTTTTAAAACTAAATCTTTAAAACAACTTGGTACACGTTTTATGCCATCTTACTATTTTCTAAATATAATTAGTTGTTCTTACATGTTGTTTTAGGGTAATATAGGTTAATTAGTGACCATCTATTTGTATTCTGTTTTATCAACTAAGTTTCAATAATGATTAAATCTGAACACTCATTTTGATCATATTATGTGACTAGAATATAAGTGCAATAAAATTCTAAATGATATTTTGGGTCATCATGAATTTACTGCCATATTGAGAAGATAAGCAAATTTTAAATTTGCCAGTTTTTATAGCTGTATTAATTCCTTCCTAAGAATAGTAGCAATCCTAGAGTGTGACTAATGTGTTTACATTATCAGCCAAATGATTATATATGGCCATACATGTTACAGTTAAACATATTTAATAATTCAACATTAAACAGTAATTGTTTGGCATTTAGAGTCAATTAACTTGTATTACGTGATACATGAATCCAAATAGAGGAAGCTTTTACTATGTTTGCCCAGTAAAAAAGGAAGTAGAACTGAATACAAAAAAGGAGTTAATCGTTTGCATTTGTTATCTTGAAGTCTTTGTTTTCTTTAATTCTGGTTTAAAAAGTAACAAACATAAGATCTACTTTCTTAACCAAAATTTAAGTATACAGTGTACCTTGCTAACTCTAGGCACATAGTTATCAAGCAGATAAATATCTAGAAATTTTACATCCTGTGTGCCTGAAACTGTATTTTCATATTGCACAACTGAAGTTTTGAATCCATTAGAAAGCCATTCCCCTCTCCCTCCCCTCCAAGGCACTGGCACCCATTATTCTTCTTTATGCTTCTGTTAGTTTGACGGCTTTAGATTCCTCCTAGAGGTGGAATCACATGGTATTTCTCCCTTCTTGACTGACATTTCACATCCGCAATGTCCTTGAGGTTCATTTGTGTTTATAGAACTTGCTTCTTTTTGAATCTGAATAATATTCAATTCTTTCCATGTACATAGCACATTTTTCTTTATCTATTCATCCTTGTCTCCACCTCTTGACTATTATGAATAACAATTCACTGAGCATAAGGTGCAAATATATCTTTGAAATTCCATTCTCAATTCTTTTGAATAAAGTCTCAGAAGAAGGAGGGTTGCTAGACCATATTGCAGTTCCATTTTTAAGTTTTCAAGTCCCATATCATTTTCCATAGCACTTGTGTTAGTCTCCTTTCCCGCCAACGGTGCACAAGAGCTGTAATTTTTCCATTTCTTGTATGTGGTGTCACATATAACAAGTGACTGCTAAAACCAAAGGCATGAATATGTTTTTATGAGAGTTTTATAGCTTCAAGTCCTACATTTATGTCTTTAATCTACTTTTGAGATGACTTTTTGAGTGTGTTTAATATTAGAACCCAGTTTCACTCATCCCTTTTTGCACATGAACGACACTGTTTCATGATGAGTTTGACCTTTCCCCGAGTGCATTTTTGGCATCTTCGTTGAGTAACTGTTGATCACACATTTGTGGGTTTAATTCTCCTCCATTGGTGTACGTGTCTGTATTTATGCCAGAACCACATTGGTTTGATTACTGTAATTTTGTAAGATGTTTTGAAATTGGAAGGTGTGGGGCCTCCTGCGTTGTTTTTCTTACTCAAGATTGTTTTGACTACTTGGGGTCCTTTGTGGTTCAAAATGAATCTTAGGATTTTTTTTTTTCAATTTTTGTAAGAATTGTTAATGGCATTAATGGTAAGGATTGCATAGGGAACTTTGGATATTATGCATGTTTTAACAGTGCTAAATCTTCCAATCGATGAAGGCAAGATGTTTTTCCATCTGTTTGCGTCTTCTTTAATTTCATTCAGCAATGTTTTATAATTTTCAGTGTATAATAAGTCTTTTGCCTACTTGCTTAAATTGATTTCTAAGTACTTTATTCTGTTTTTTAGTTTTGTTTATTTGTTTGAAAGTCAGAGTTTAAGAGATAGTGAGAAGATACACACACACACACACACACACACACACACACAGAGATCTTCCATCTACTGGCTATCTGGGAGTGCCCCCAGATAGCCGCAATGGACATGACTGGGCCAGGCGAAAGTCAGAATCCAGGAGCCACATGTGTAGCAGGGGCCCAAGCACATGGGCCATCTTTCCCTGCTTTTCTCAGGCCATTAGCAGGGAGGAGGATCGGAAGTGGAGCAGATGTGACTTGAACCAACACCTACATGGGATGCTTGCATTGCAGGTGGTGGCTCCAACCACTGTGCCACAATGCTGACCACCACCTCCCAAGTACTTCATTCTTTCTGATGCTGTTATCTATAGGATTGTTTTCTTAATTTCCTTTTTCAAATTTTTTTTTATTTGTGATTTTGAAACAAATAATTTCTGCATGTTTATTTTGTATTCTACAACCTTATCGGATTCATTTATTAGTTCTAAATGGGATTTTTGGGTAAAATTTTTAGGATTTTCTACACTAAAACATCATGTTGTCTGTGAACAATGATGACTTTATTTCCTCTTTTGCAATTTGGATGTTTTCTATTTGCTTTGCTCACTTAATTAACCTTTCTAGGACTTCTAACCTTGTCCAGCACAGATAGCAAGAGTGAATATCCTCATCTTGTCCCTGATCTTAGATGAGAAGTTTTGAGTTGTTCTTTATCACTGAGTAGGATGTTACCTCTGGACTTTTAAAATAGGGTTATTTTTTTAAGGGTCACACTTTCTGTCACTAACTTGTCAAATGCTTTGTGTTTCTACCATGAAAGCATGGTGAATTTTCTCAAGTGCTTTTTTTCATCTCTTGAAATTATATGATTTTTATCCTCTCTTCTGTCAATATGGTGGTTCACACCAATGATTTGTGTATGTCAAAGCATGCTTGAATTCCAGGGATAAATCTCACTTGTTCAGGGCATATGAATCATATAATGTGCTGAATTTGTCATAAGTAGTTCCCTTTACCAGAAATCTTTGTACTTTTTAGATGTTTTCACGTTACCCTTGATCAACTTTTTGTCTTAGTTTTCTTTTTTTTTAATTTTTAAAAGTTTATTTAAGTTATGCGTTTTTCATGTAATTCATATATACAGATTTAGGAAAATAGTGATACTTCCCACCTACCCTCCAGCCTTTCTTCCTCTCCCCTCTCCCATTAACACTCTAAATTTCTGCAAAGATCTACTTATAGTTTACTTAATTATTATAAAGTTAACCCTAAACTAAGTATGAGAGTTTGACAAATAGTATGAAGAAGAAAAAAAAAAAAAAACTGTTCCTCAACAGAGGAGACAAGGGCTGTAAACAATCATTGAATCTCAAAATGTCCATTTCACTCCAATACACTATATTTTAAGTATTCTATTAGTTACCTCAGATCAGGAAAACATATGATATCGGTCTTTTTGTGACAAGATTATTTCACTAAGTATAATGGTTTCCAGTTGAGTCCATTTTGTTGCAAAAGACAGAATAGCAATTTTTTTTCCTTATAGCTAAGTAGTTCTCCATAATGCATATATACCATAATGTCTTTACCTAGTCAACAGTTGATGGACATCTTAGCTAATGTGAATTGTGCTGCAATGAACATGGGGGTACAGACAACTCTTTCATTTGCTGATTTATTCTGGTTAGGGTAAATTCCCAGCAGTGGGATGGTTGGATCATATGGTAGGTTTATATTCTGATTTCTGAGTTTTCCTTTCTTGTAATGTCTTGTCTGACTTTTGTATCAAGGCAATGCTGACCTCATAAAATGAGTTTGGAAGTATTCTTCAATTTTTAGAAAAAGCAAAGACTTGAAAAGAATTGGTATTAATTCTTTTTTCAGATATTTGTTAGAACTTCCCAGCAAAGACGTCTGGTCCCAAAATTCTTTGATAGTATGTATTTGGTTACTAGTGAAATCTTTTTTCTAGCTATAGATTTGTTCATCTGCACATGATACTGATGTGCCTGATTCAATTCATGGCTAACCCATGCATTTAAAAAAAAAATATTTATTTATTTGAAAGAGTTGCACAGAGAGAGGGGGAAAGAGTTACAGAGAGATAAAGGGAAAGATATCTCACTCTCCAAATGTCCACAGTGGTCAGGGTTGCACTCGTGCAAAGTCAGGAGCCAGGAGTTTCATCTGGTTCTCCCACATGGATGGCAGGGATCCAAGTACTTGGGCCATTTTCCACTGCTTCCCCAGGAGTATTAACAGGAAACTGGATTGGAAGTGGGGCAGTCAGGGCATGAGCTGGCACACATATGAGATGCTGGCATCGTGGGTGACAGCTTAATCTAATGTGCCACAACGCTGGCCCCTACTCCATGCTTTTAGTCCAGCTTCCTACTGTTGTGCGTGTACGGCAGGTGTTGATGGCCCAAGTACTCATGTTCCTGCCACTCACACTGGAGAACCGGATGGAGTTCTTGGCTCCTGGATTTGACCTTACCCAGCCCTGGCTGTTGCCATCACTTGGAGAATGAACCAGCAGATCGAAACTCTCTCCCTATCTCTGCCACTCCACCTTTCAAATAAATAAATAAGTAAATAAATAAATAAAATTAGAGTATTGAATTTTTTGTTTTTATTGTGTTTCTGTGTTCTTTTTCTCCCAGTTCTGCAAATGTGTGCTTCCTAGAAGGTTCTCTGACAATGGGTAAATATATATTTACAGTTTTTATGCCAGCTTGTTAATCAATCTTTTTATTTTAAAAATTGATTTATATTTGAAAGGTGGAGTTACAGAGAGTAATGGGCAGAGAGAGCGAGAGATCTTCCGTCTGCTGGTCACTCAACAAATGGCTGAAACACTCAGGGCTGGACCAGGCCAAGCCAGGATTAAATGTTTCTTCTAGGTCCCCCATGTGGGTGCAGGGGCCCAAGCACTTGGGTCATCCTCCGCTGCTTTCTCAGGCACATTAGCAGTGAGCTGGATCAGAAGTGAAGAGGTTAGGACAGAAACCAGCACCTATATGGGATGCTGGCATTGCAAGTAGTGGCTTAACTCTCTATACCACAGGGCCGGCCACTCCTTTTTATTAATCATATATATCATTCTCTGGTTTGCTTTGCTTCTGAACTGTTATTCACTTAAAATCCATTTTGTCTGATATAAGCATGGCACCTCTGCTTCCTTTTGTTATCAATAATATGAGAAAGCTTTCTGCACCTTTTCACTTTCACCTTCTATATGTCCCACAGCCAAACAGGAGGAATTGATGTTGGTGTCTTATTACTCAGATAGGGATTATAGCTAAAAGTATTGTATCATGTAATGCAAAGCAGCTAGGACAAATTATCTTAAACTTTCTGTCACAAAGAAATGGTAAATATTAGAGAGGATCTTGAATTGATCAATACCCCATGAACTAAAATATTACACTGTGCTCCATAAAACCATAATAATTATTCTGTATAGATAAAAATATTTTTAAAATAAGCATATAAAACTTAGAGAGGCCGGCGCTGCGGCTCACTAGGCTAATCCTCCGCCTAGCGGCGCCGGCACACTGGGTTCTAGTCCCGGTCGGGGCGCCGGATTCTGTCCCGGTTGCCCCTCTTCCAGGCCAGCCCTCTGCTGTGGCCAGGGAGTGCAGTGGAGGATGGCCCAGGTGCTTGGGCCCTGCACCCGCATGGGAGACCAGGAAAAGCACCTGGCTCCTGGCTCCTGCCATCGGATCAGCGCGGTGCGCCGGCCGCAGCGCGCCGGCCGCGGCGGCCATTGGAGGGTGAACCAACGGCAAAGGAAGACCTTTCTCTCTGTCGCTCTCTCTCACTGTCCACTCTGCCTGTCAAAAAAAAAAAAAAAAAAAAGAGAAATCAAGTGAGTCTTTTATACTCTGTGGACATTGGATCTTATCACTGATTTTAATCTATTCAGACACTCTGTATCTTGTGATTGGAGAGTTTTATTCATTATATTTAATGTAATAGCTGTCAGCTAATGAAGAACTACTTACTATTGCTATTTGATTCATTGTTTCTATCTCTCTTACATTTATTTTGTCCCATTTTTTTTTATTTTGGTTCTTTTGTTTCATTGATTTTTTTTTCTTTTTTCTTTTTTTTTTTTTTTTGGTAGTTTTTATTCTCTTTCATTTTCTTTTGTGTCTCTTCCATTTGTGTTTCTTTGTGGTTACCATCAGGTTTACAAAAAAAAGTGATTTATTGTTACAAGAAACCAATTTAAACTGAATGAAATTAATATTAAGAACATATAAGAACCCTGCACAGGTTGGATATTTGACCCATCAATTAAGACAGCCACACTCCATATCACAGTACCTTGGTTTGAGTTCCAAGTCAGCTCCTGATTCCAGCCTCTAGTTCATGGGTATCATGGGAGTCAGTAGTTAGGACTCCATTCTTTGGATCCCTGCCACCCACATGGAAGACCTGGATTATTTCCTACTACTGGCTTCAGCCTCAACCCAGCCCCTACTGTTGCAGACAGTTGTTTGTCATTTTTTCTTAAGATTTATCTTTTTATCTGAAAGAATTACACAGAGAGAGAGAGGATGAGAGAGAGAGAGAGAGAGAGAGAGGGTCCTTTCTGCTGGTCCACTTCTCAAATACTTGCAACAAATGGGGTTGGGCCAAGCCAAAGCCAGTGGATCGGTGCATAACGTGAATTTCCACATGGCAGGGACCCAAGTTCTTGAGATATCACCTGTCGTTCTCCAGGGTGCACAGTAATAGGGAGATGTATCAAAAGCAGAGGAGCCAAAGACTTGAGCCAGGCACTCCGCTAAAGGGATGTGGGAGTCCCATGCAGATACTTAGTCTTGCACCAAATGCCATTGCACTCCCTGGGTGTTTAAATCTTGATCATAATGTGGTTATTCTATAATATCCTTTGTAAATGTTGTTATTCTTTAACAACCAATACATTGTTCTAATAATCTCCCTTTCTATTTATGTAATTTTCCTTAATGACAGGGTTCAGCTTTACTCCATTTTATAATATATCTATTATTTCAAAATTATTTATTTAAGTATTAATATTTAAATGGTTAAATAAGGTATCACTTTATAATACTTACTAGCCTAAAAACAACTAACTTCCCCTCTTCCACTTTTAGTTCTACCATTCTAACCCAATAAGGATCCATGTCCTCATGACGAAGAAAACTGAACACTGTGGCATTCCAGAGTACCTTCTGACTATGATCAAATACAAAAGCAGACTCAATCCAAAAACTTAGTTATTGCTAATCTGAAGTTCAAATAGAACTTGGGACAATGCCTTCTATTTTTATTACTAAATATGGCAGTCCTACATCTGGAAAATTACTGATATGAGGTCACCCTTTGGGAATTGAGAAAACAAGTACTAAAAACAACTGAGCTATTTCTTAATGAACATGTGAGACACTCTCACTAGAACCAAGGCAGAGGATAAAACAAGATTTACAAGCAGACAAGCACAAATTAAACATCTGTATGTGCCAGACACAGCGCTTGGCTTTTAATGTGCACTTCAGTTCATAACAGTAGAAAAATCAAGGCTTGGGATAATTTGGCAAAGACCACACTTCCTGGAAATGAGACAACCAAGATTCTAAATCAGACTGGTATTACCCAGGTCCTTGGATTATTCAAAGTGTTGTGCTGGAGGGATCAAAGTTCAATGTCTCTGAGAGCTTGTGAATTGTCTATCATCTGTCTATTTATCTATCTATCTATCTATCTATCTGTCTCTATATATATATCTATCTCTGTCCTTCTATCTACTTATCTAATGCCCCAGTGTCAATTGGCATATAATATTTATGATATTTTCCTTTTAACCTTTATTTAAATATCATTAACAAACATCTCTGTGTGAGGACTGTTACATGCACAGAACATACAATGTTAGACAAGGAAACAAGAAAATGTGCAATATTCTAGGAGAAAAGTTAGCAGCAACTCTTGATCAAAGATGTGAATAATAAAAATCCATTTGAACAAACGAACTTCTTTATTGATTCTGTGCTTTGGGCTGTTTAGAAAAAAAATTCAAATTTTTTCACCTTGAATAGCTCTTACATACACACTAACTAAAAAAGCTTCTTGGCTGTTTGTATACTTGAACTTAAAGATCATTTCCTATTCTACACATTAAAAATAGTTTCATTCAAATCTGCTGTGGCTGATTTATGATTTGAAATAAACATTCATTTTGAGTTTCTATACAAAAAATTGAGTATTTGAATTTTAATAGATCATAAAAATAAATTATAAAATTGTGTTTTTATCACCCACTAATATGCATGATGATGTATGATGATGTTGTATGATCTAAGAACAATTTATTTCCAAACAATCTCAATTTTTATTGGGCCAGATGTCATTTCTCTTAGCAATTATAAGAAGGATGATTATTACCCAAATTAGAATACTTCTGAGAGTGAAAGAAATAACTATTTTTTATTAGGAGTGGACAACAAGCATAATTAGGGTTGTCACAGATGAGGCCATATTTGAAATCAACCCAGAAGATATAAAATAATAAATACATCAGTGTTTGGCTGTCATTAGTGTAGGGGCAATATCTCTGGAGGAAAAATAAAGAAGTTTTGATCTCAAAGATATTATAACAGGAATTGTCATGGCACTGTTATGATGTCATTGGCAGTGGTTGGAGTTCCAAATGCTGCCCAAGTAGAAATTCTTCCTTCCCACAATATATTTATCCTTCTTAGTGGAGACAGAAAAAAAAATATCTGCTAATAACAAAGAATGGATGAATAAGGTGAAACACAACCATTATTGAATTGTTAATAATTAAATATGCAAAACTTGCTATTTGTTATCATGGCATATTATTCTTTTTATTGCACACTTATCTGTGTAGTGATGTTAATAAATGGGAAACCCTCAGTAGAAAATGTTTCCATTTATCCTTGTAGCTGCTTATTAATAGGCTGTTGCTCTGTACTTGTCTGATTGGAGGTTACTGTTGGCAACTTGATTCCACTGTTCTCATATTTAGAGGGCTCTCAGTTATTAGACAACAATGACTCTAAGATTGGCACTGCATATTTGGACTCCCTTTTCAATGACATACTCATAGACTATTGTGAAAATAGCACAGAGAATTATGCTGAACCCCAGTTTTTATAACTGCCTTCTCTTTCTCTTAGTAGGATTTCCACAGGAAATTATTGGTTTTTTTTCCTATACATAAACCTGTAATCATGCACAAAAGTCCTAAAATAAGAGTTAATTTTATATTTAGAAGGAGTACCATATGCAGGAATGCCTACAAGCCAATTTATAAATACAGTTGTTCTTTGAAATAAGTAAGACCAAATTGTCTTTGACAAAACGTGTTCCTTTCTAGCCCATAAAGCAATAATCTCAAGAGAAAGTAAGAATAATTGCCAGAGAAGTGGAGAAGCTTTTATCTCCTTTGCTATCTGCTTAGTTACAGAATTTTACATTAGGTATTCAGAGTAATGAGATAAAGCAAAAGTAATTTAAAAGAAGACAGTTTTCAAAGTTAAATTCCCTCTACACTAAATTAGTTGGGATTTGACTATTCCATATTTTATTTTCAAAACAACTCCGGCTTCTGAACTGTTAACTGTTTTCTACCTGTACAGATTTAAAAGACACTAGGCTTTTTACCTATTTCCCAATATGAGCAATAGTCCAAGGAGAAATTTTCTTTGCTATTTCAGTCTGTACATTGTAAATGTGCACAGACTCAAGGGGCTAATCAGGTTGAATCGTTAAAAAGACGCAAGCAGGAAAAATATCTCCTCCTAAGAAAGTGCTTTAGCAACTTAAAAAAACTTAGTGTCACTTCTCTGTGTTTCTGCAATGCAAATAGACATTATTATAGCTGCTGCTGAAATGCAAAAATAGAGTAGGGAGTGAGGGGAGATATAGGCCAGTACAATAAGGTGGGGAATAAACTTAGAATACCAAGAACCAAGAACATAGCCCCAATGACAAAGCTGTACACTATATGAAATAGTCTAGCATTAAGCATAAAAAATGAAAAGCCATTATGCATGTGAAATCATAGGAAGCTTAATAAATGCTCAAGTTCTGTCTAAAACAGATATATTTCTACTGCAATATCTGAGAAAAACATTAATATATTTAAAATACAAAAAAATGAACCAGACATAGTGGGTGAACCACCACCTGCGATGCTGTCATCCCATATGGGCACTGGATTGAGTCCCTACTGCTCGACTTCCAGTCCCGCTCCATGCTAAGGTGCCTGGGAAAGCAGTAGACGATGGTCCAAGTCATTTGGCGCCTGCACCCACGTGGTAGACCCAGAAGAAGCTCCGGGCTCCTGGCTTCAGACTGGAGCAGCCCTGGGCCATTGTGGCCATTTAGGGAGTGAATCAGCAGATCAAAGGTCTCTCTCTCTTTCTTTCTCTCTATCTCTCTCTCTCTCTCTCTCTGTGTGTGTGTGTGTGTGTGTGTGTGTGTGTGTGTGTCTGTCTCTTCTTCTCTGTGTGTAACTCAGACTTTAAAAAACAAATGCACCAGAAGTGTTGGCTAAAATCATTGCCTTTTCAAATAGCTCTATATTCTTTCTCTGAACTGTCTTGAGAACTGCAGTTTTGAACATCAGGTCCCTGTGACTAACAATGCTACAGAAAAGAGAGAATGAAAATTAAATGGCCACTCCATCGCTACCTTAAGGGTTTTTTTTTTTTTTTTTTTTTTTTTTTTGACAGGCAGAGTGGACAGTGAGAGAGAGAGACAGAGAGAAAGGTCTTCCTTTGCCGTTGGTTCACCCTCCAATGGTCGCCGCGGCCAGCGCGCTGCGGCCGGCGCACCGCACTGATCCGATGGCAGGAGCCAGGAGCCAGGTGCTTTTCCTGGTCTCCCATGGGGTGCAGGGCCCAAGCACCTGGGCCATCCTCCACTGCACTCCCTGGCCACAGCAGAGAGCTGGCCTGGAAGAGGGGCAACCGGGACAGAATCCGGCGCCCCAACCGGGACTAGAACCCGGTGTGCTGGCGCCGCTAGGCGGAGGATTAGCCTAGTGAGCCGCGGCGCCGGCCCAACCTTAAGGGGTCTTAAGGGTATGGTACTTTATATACAGGAGACTTTCCAAGGGAAAGAGGGGATTTAAGGAATCAGGTTCAAATTACCCAAATTCTGGCTCTCAACACTCACCTCTCTGCTGAGCCACCCACCTGGCCTGCCAGGTGTATTCTCTCCAATTAACCATGTAACCTTGCTTTCCCCAGTCTGAGTGACTGGGCACTCTGTCTCTCGGCTTCTGTCCCATCCATTCTGATGCATGCTTTACCCCAATAAACCTTGCTACCTTGCTTACCAACCGAAAAAAAAAATACCCAGCTTCTAGTCATGAGTCCTCTTTCCCAGTTTCAGTTGCTAATATCTCTTTCCCACATTGCAACAAAAAGAAAGCACACCTCCCACCCATCTAACTTTGCTGCATCTCCCAAAACTATAAAGACTACCAGGCTGGCAAGTAAAGAAATCATTAAATGATGGTGTCAGCAAAGCCCCTTTCAATCAAAGCAGCATAAAAGCTTTTCCCCAATCAATTTCATTTAGGGTCCCCAAAATACAAGGGGTCTTCAATATGTACATGAAAAACATGCATTTCATTTTAATTTCATTTTCCATGAATTCTTTGAAATACCCTTGCACCAATTTTTATTGATAATAAAACCACAAAATATTGCCTACTCCTAATAATTATATTTCAATCATGAAAATAAAATTTGGCCTGGGGCCCGGCAAGTTAGGCTGTTGCTGGCAACACCAGCATCGCCTAATGGCGCACAGGGTCCAGTGCTGGCTGCCCCACTCCACAGCCAGCTCCCTGCTAACGGGTCTGGGAAAGCAGAGGAAGCTGCCCCACTTCTTGGGCACCTGCCAGTCATGTTGGAGACCAGGATGGAGTTCCCAGCTCCTGGCTTCTGCCTGCCCAGAGCTGGTTGCTGTGGCCATTTGGGGACTGAACCAGCAGATCAGATTGAAGATTGATTCATTCTCATTCTCTCTCTCTCTCCCCCTCCATCTACTTTAAAAATAAATAAATCTTAAACCAAAAAGAAAAAATTGAACTAAAAATCTTATCATAGTAAATTAAACATTTTTAAAAACCAAAATATTTACATTATTTCTGTTGCACAGAACTTCATAGGTGATCAACAAATGATTTTCCGTCAGAAAAAAATAACAATTCCATTCAAAGAGAAGCCCATGAATGAAGTGGCATGTCAACATGCTTTCAACAAAAGGATCAATGGAAATTTTCAAGTTGCTAAGAAAAAGAGTTTCACACATTTGTAGAAAGGACAGTATCACTTTTCCAGCCTTTTGGCTAAGATCATGTGTAAAAAGCACATTTGTGAATGCCAAATCATTATGATTCTTATGCTGTGCTAGATGCATTTATAAAGATGTTTTAATAGTTTTATATTAAAATCTCCATATGTACAATATACTAGAAATCATATTCTTCACATATTTTAAATTGAATAATCAACTTTAGAGAGCAACTTAAAAATGTGCAAAGGAATAGAAATAGTTGAAGAATAGAATAGAAATTTTGAAGCCTGCTGAAAGAGGCAGTGTCTTGGTTAATATGGTATACAAACCATATATGTAATGTAAATCCTCAAAGTAGATTTGGGGACATGCACATTGAGTTTCCCTGCACCAACTAGCTAAGTGAGGTAATTGCCGTCTTTTCCAGGTGTCTTGTGATTGCAGGTGAAGGCTGAGAAAATACAAGAGGCCTATACAAAAGCCCAAGCCCACAATTCACAGAGACAAGTGCTAAATGTCCATCTCTAATTCTTGCATCTGAAACTTACCGAGTACCATAATTAATGTGTTTCACACCTGAGTACATTCTCTGCTAAGATATTTATTTGCACTTTAAAAAGTTGTTATTTAGCAATTCAATATTTTAACCTTTAGGAACATGAGAAATGTGTGGAGGGTATTCACCTGCACAATACAAAAAAGTGATGAGACACTAAATATTTTTCTTCTGTGAAAATTTCTCATACAGTAATCTTCAAAAATGCTTAAAATCAAAAAAATGGATTGATATATTTATTATATATATATATATTTGCTTAGTAAATATAAATTTCCAATGTACAGTTTATGGATTACAATGGCTTTCCCCCCCATAATTTCCCTCCCACTAGCACCCCTCCCATCTCCTGCTATCTCTCCCATTCCATTCACATCAAGATTCATTTTCAATTCTCTTTATATACAGAAGATCGATTTAGTATATATTGAGTAAAGATTTCATCAGTTTGCACCCACATAGAAACACAAAGTGTAAAATATTGTTTCAGTACTAGTTATAGCATTACTTCACATTGGACAACACAATAAGGACAGATCCCACATGAGAAGTAAGAACACAGTGACTCCTGTTGTTGACTTAACAATTTGACACTCTTGTTTATGGCGTCAGTAATCTCCCTAGTATCTAGTCATGAATTGCCAAGGCTATGGAAGCCTTTTGAGTTCGCGGACTTCAATCTTATTCCGACAGGGTCATAGTCAAAGTGGAAGTTCTCTCCTCCCTTCAGAGAAAGGTACCTCCTTCTTTGATGACCCGTTCTTTCCACTGGGATCTCACTCACAGAGATCTTTCATTTAGGTCTTTTTTTTTTTTTTTCAATGTGTCTTGGCATTCCATGCCTAAAATACTCCCATGGGCTCTTCAGCCACATCTGAATGCCTTAAGGGCTGATTCTGAGGCCAGAGTGCTGTTTAGGACATCTGCCATTCTACGAGTCTGCTGTGTATCCCGCTTCCCATGATGGATCGTTCTCTCCCTTTTTGATTCTATCAGTTAGTATTAGCAGACACTAGTCTTGTTTGTGTGATCCCTTTGACTCTTAGATCTATCAGTGTAATCAATTGTGAACTGAAATTGATCACTTGGACTAGTGAGATGGCATTGGTACATGCCACCTTGATGGGATCGTATTGGGATCCCCTGGCATGATTCTAACTCCACCATTTGGGGCAAGTCTGATTGAGCATGTCCCAAATTGTACATCTCCTCCTCTCTTATTCCCACTCTTATATTTAACAGGTATCACTTTTCAGTTAAAATTTAAACACCCAAGAATAATTGTGTGTTAATTACAGAGTTCATCCAATAGTACTAGAACAAAACAAAGAAAAAATACTAAAATGGATAAAGTATTACATTGTACATCAACAGTCAGGACAAGAGCTGATCAAGTCACTGTTTCTCATAGTGTCCATTTCACTTCAACAGGTTTTCTCTTTGGTGCTCAGTTAGTTGTCGCCGATCAGGGAGAACATATGATATTTATCCTTTCGGGATTGGCTTAATTCACTCAGCATAATGTTTTCCAGATTCCTCCATCTTGTTGCAAATGACCAGATTTCATTGTTTTTGACTGCTGTATAGTATTCTATAGAGTACATGTCCCATAATTTCTTTATCCAGTCTATTGTTGATGGGAATTTGGGTTGGTTCCAGGTCTTAGCTGTTGTGAATTAAGCTGTAATAAACATTAATGTGCAGACAGATTTTTTGTTTGCCAATTTAATTTCCTTTGGGTATATTCCAAGGAGTGGGATGGCTGGGTTGTATGACAGGGTTATCTTCAGGTTTCTGAGGAATCTACAAACTGACTTCCATAGTGGCTTAACCACTTTGCATTTCCACCAACAGTGGGTTAGTGTCCCTTTTTCCCCACATCCTCGCCAGCATCTGTATGTTGGTAGATTTCTGAATGTGAACCATTCTCACCGGGGTGAGGTGAAACCTCATTGTGGTTTTGATTTGCATTTCCCTGATTGCTAGTGATCTTGAACATTTTTTCATGTGTCTGTTGGCCATTTGGATTTCCTCTTTTGAAAAATGTCTATTGAGGTCCTTGGCCCATCTCTTAAATGGGTTGTTTGTTTTGATGTTGTGGAGTTTCTTGATTTCTTTGTAGATTCTGGTTATCAACCCTTTATCTGTTGCGTAGTTTGCAAATATTTTTTCCCATTCTGTCGGTTGCCTCTTCACTCTCCTGTTTCTTTTGCAGTACAGAAACTTCTCAATTTGATGCAATCCCAATATATTTAATTTATGTGTTTTAAAGCCAACAAAATAATTGTGAAATGTGATATTTCAGTCATAACTTAATTTCTTAAGATGATTTTGTTTATATACTGGTCACAAACTTTACTGAAATGTCATATCATACTTTGAAGAGGCTAGCACTATAATAGCTTACTCAATAGTGTTCCCACATTTAATCTTTTTACCCACTAATCCAATGTCTGACATTAAAGGAAATCACAAACTTGTGTATCACTCCTCTACTGAAAGCATTTTTCTTAAATGTGTTTTCTTATTTGGTTGTGGAGGGAGGAAGGGGATCTCCAGTTTTCAGGTTTACTCCCCAAATACCCTCAATGTCCAGCCCTGGGTCAAACAGAAGCCAGAAACCAAGAACTCAGTCCAGGTCTCTCTCATGTTGGTAGCAGGAACCCCATCAAGTGATCCATCCCCTGCAGCCTCCTTGGTGTACACATCAGCAGGAAGCTGGAATTGGAAGCACAGCTGAGATTCAAACCCAGGCCCCATCCAGCAGTCTTCTCAAATCAGTGTCAAATGTCTTCTCATCAAAGCTTTTTAATAGTTTCTAACAAATCCTGGGTTCTTGATCATGGCCTAAAGAACCTACATAACCTGACCAGGGCTACTTCAACTTCTCCCTTGATGATTTCTCTCATTAAGCATGTTCCATCCAGGAACTCAATCACTTGCAGCCTCCGACCTTTTCGCCAACTGTTCCCTTGGTCTGAGAATCTCTTTCCATGGCCTATCCAGCCTCACTTTCCATTTTGCCAAATTCCAATCAATCTTCAGAGTTCAGCTGTGTGTTCACATCCTGAGAAAAATCACTCTAATGATTCTTTTGTAATATCTTATTATTGTCTTCATCACCATGACCACATTGTGTGATTATTTACAAATCCAAGTGTCCATTTCTATCCTTATGCACCTCCTGAGCAGACCAAGTTCATCTGCTTGCTGTTTCATGTATACCCGGCATGTAAATATAATAACTAACATTGGGTAAGTGAAATTTGCTAAGTGATTAGAAGCACTGGGTGAATTACTTAGCACCACACAAACAGAATGTATAAACCACCTATATGAGAGAAATCTGCATATTAGACAACTACTTAAATGAATAACTATAACTATAAAAAGCTAATAACCAAAGAATACAAAAAGTAAGTTTTGATCTGAGAGTGTTTCTATGTTTAAACTTAGTTTATAATTGTTTAGTCAGAGATAGTGTTTCCTTGATTTAGTCTTTCTGTCCTGCTGCCAATCCAATTACTTCAAAATTGATTATCTTTCAACACATATAAAAGGATTTTATGTCCCTAATCATATATTTTTAACATGCCTCAATTTCTCTTCCTATATGGCTCTATTGCTCACTCATATCCAAGCTACACTAGTCCTTAACAATCTCACCAATTGCTCTGCTTTCTGAAGTTGCTTCCTTAATGCTTCCTCCTTTCTCTTCTAAAACTTTTTGTAGCTCTTCTAGTTCTGCCTGGTGTCCCTCTTCTTCAAGTTCAGAATTAAGTTTAAAACCCAATTCTTTTGCCTATAGAAGGAAGTTCCCTCGGACAAAGATTTTCATCAACTTTTGTTCCCTGCCATATCTACAAACCAGAGCGTTTTCTATTACTTTGAAACACTGAATAAATACAACGGGAGTTCAAAAGTTTTATGGAAAACTGGAATTAAAACATAATTTTGGTGCAAAATTTTTCAAATCCGTGTATTTTTATAATGTGTATTTTCTATGAAGTGTGTGAAGATCATCACACTGATTGATCATTTGATCTATTTAGATGGGACTGATCATAAATTCTCTTGCTTATATTATAAGTGTTTCAAGTTTCTTTTGTTTACTTCTCCAAATATGTCATAAATTCCTCTTAATACCTGCCAAGTAACAAGTTTGGATGTGCATGCCTGGCCCTTTTCTCTAAGCTTCAGTCCTCCTGCACATCGAGCAACTGCCTCCAGGTAGATGAAATCCTCATCAAGGCGTCCTAGTGACAAATTTGTTGAAGATATATAGGATTCAATTAAGGAAGCAGTATGTAAATTACGCTTAATGTGCTCTAAAATGTGATAAATAGTTGGCATACATGCATCAAAATATTAGTAAAGGTATAAACTGGAGAATATATTTTCCAAATATAACAACCTACAGAAATTTTGTTATAAAGGTCTGATGTTTTTACTTAGTATTGATCTTAAACTTGATTTTTAACAAATTTTGCTTTTGCAGCTATTAACCTTGCAACACGACAGGTTCCAAACGCCTATTTACATGAACCTCTTCTTAGGAACAGGAAGTCTCTGCGAGCTCTGGGTTAAGCCCTCCCTTCCTCTTCCTTGGTTGCACAGTGTGGCTGCAGAGACAGCAAGCACCCATCGCCAACATGCTTTTCTCTTCCCTTCAGTTCTCAGAAACCTTTAATTACCAGCTTATTCAAATTATTCCACTTCATCTACTTGTACTGCTAATTCCTTGCACCAAAGATCCCATGTTTTTGCAATTGGAGCATTTTCCTTCTCAGAGGAAACTTTTATATTCTTAAAATAGAAAGTAAGTGTATGTTTTTAAAAATTCGATGTCCCTGTACAAAAAAAGGCAAGAAAAGATGATAAAATAACAAACTTCAATGTGATTCTGCACTTCTAGACATTTATAAAGTGGATTTCCCTCACATAGGAAAAAAACATTGCTTTAATCAGCAAATTTGATAGCTCTGCCTCCAGTGCTATGCCAGCATGCTAACCTGCCCTGTAACAAGCTTACATTTTCCCTTCCTCTGTACTACTGGAAAATGAGCAACCAAAAAGAATGAATTTGTTGATTGAATATATAAGTTACACGAAGAAATATAGATTATATGTAGCATGATCCTTTAATAATATCTTTTTCCCATTTTTGAGGAGAAAATAGTATGTTTGATTTCTTTTGAGGATTTGAAATATCTTCATTCCTTCTCCACAAAATATCAAAACTAATTTCACAAATTCTCGTTTTACAATCATCGATCATTATTTCTTCAAAAGATATTTCCAAATATATTTTGACTTTTTTAGTGATCATGATTGATCAGGAAAATTTCACTTGACTTCTTGATGTCTCCCCTCCCCCTCCTCCCCTGCTCCCCCCCTCATCAAAGCCAGCGTACATCAGGTTTGAAATGGCAGCTGTCCAGAGGGATTTACTTCCAATCATTGTGATCTAATGTTCTTTGTCTGTGTGATGACAAAGCAATGGCATGTTTTTCATCAAAGGCAGGAAATGCACTATTCTTTCTTTGATCTCTCAAGAGACATTCTGGAGCAGAAAGGTGAGAGGACAGACCTTATGACTTTCCTTACTGCTCTAATCTGAAGTAAACAAACTACTTGTACGTGGCAGGTTACGATTCCTGGAGGCACAATTCCAGAATGAACAGGCGTGCTGTTGTTGTTCATTTCAGTCGTTAAATCAAAAATGATTCTCCCCCTCTTAGACAGTTGCACATTTCTCACCCTGACCTGGGGATACTTGTTAAGGCTGATACTTTATTTTTAATTTAGAAATCAATAAGGCCTTTGCAACTCAAAACTATTCGTGTATCTTAAACGTGTTATCCTCAGTGTCTGTCTTTGTGTTTCCTTCCGCTCCGTTTATTTGGACTCCTGATTGGAGGAGCATCGTTCACGAAGATGCCTCCCTGGTCTTTGGGGCCTTCAGTTCTCACGACCGCGCTCATTTCTGCTGTCAGCTGCCTCCAGATAAGGCTGTATTTTGTCCCAGCTCTCAATTAATTTACTTTCGCTTTCCTTGACATATACATACGTGGGTGAGTGCGTGAAGGTGTGTTTGTGAGTTCCTCTTTCCTCCTTTGGAGACATACAAATGTTAACAAAAGTTAGTCTATTGAATGCGCGCTCCAGCTTCCCACTCAGTTTTCTCCCTTACATAAAGTTATGTATGATTCGTATTCTCTATTTCAGAGGTGTTCTGGAAACCACAGATACTTTTTTTTTAAGAAACAAGTACTTATTTTATTTTTATTTATTTATTTATTTATTTATTTTTGACAGGCAGAGTGGATAGTGAGAGAGAGAGACAGAGAGAAAGGTCTTCCTTTGCCGTTGGTTCACCCTCCAATGGCCGCCACGGCTGGCGCGCTGAGGCCGGCGCACCGCGCTGATCAGAAGGCAGGAGCCAGGTACTTATCCTGGTCTCCCATGGGGTGCAGGGCCCAAGCACTTGGGCCATCCTCCACTGCACTCCCTGGCCACAGCAGAGAGCTGGCCTGGAAGAGGGGCAACCGGGACAGAATCCGGCGCCCCACCCGGGACTAGAACCCGGTGTGCCGGTGCTGCAAGACGGAGGATTAGCCTAGTGAGCTGCGGCGCCGGCCCAACAGATACATTTTAATTTTATAATTCAGTCAGTGTACAATTTTGCATAAAAACTTGCACAAACCATTATAAAGGGAATAATTTAAGTTATTTCTGGCCAGTAAAAACCATACAATTCCTTAAAGATCATAAAAAATACCAAGAAAGGCCGGCGCTGCGACTCACTAGGCTAATCCTCTGCCTTGCAGCACCGGCACACCAGGTTCTAGTCCCGGTCGGGGCGCCGGATTCTGTCCCGGTTGCCCCTCTTCCAGGCCAGCTCTCTGCTGTGGCCAGGGAGTGCAGTGGAGGATGGCCCAGGTGCTTGGACCCTGCACCCCATGGGAGATCAGGAAAAGCACCTGGCTCCTGGCTCCTGCCATCGGATCTGTACGGTGCGCCGGCCGCAGTGCGCCGGCCGCGGCGGCCATTGGAGCGTGAACCAACGGCAAAGGAAGACCTTTCTCTCTGTCTCTCTCTCTCACTGTCCACTCTGCCTGTCAAAAAAAAAAAAAAAAAAATACCAAGAAAAAAATCCCACTATGTCAACTTACATATATACAATGTCATATGAGTTTCATAAAATATCCTGAGAATTCAGATGAGTTCCATTCTTCAGTATCAGTGCAGCAAATACTATGTGAATACACAGGGCTAATAAGTAGACTGACAGGTGAGAAAGTAAACCAAGTGGAAGGGGACTGAGGTAGCACTGATAGGAATTAGCCTAGAGGTTAAGAAACTGTTTAAGAAACTTACATCCCAAATCAGAGTCCCTGAGTCAGTCCTTGATCCAATTCTACTTCCAACTTCCTGCTGACCTAGACCCTGGGAAGGAATAGTCCTAGTTCAAACAGACGAGTCTCTGCTACCCACACATAGGCCTGGATTGAGTTCCCAGCTTTGACACCAGCCACTGGAAGCATCTGGGGAGGTGGGAACTCTTTCTCAAGTACATAAATATTCAAAAAAAAAAGAAGAATTTTAAATAGCTAAATACATTTTTATTTACATGTCAAATAGCTATTGAACTAAGTTGAGTAAGGGTATGATGTTCTTAGACAGCCTATAGGAGAATCATAAACTCTATGCAGCAAACAGTAGGAGGCTATAAGATCGAGAGGCTGACACTTAACTTGACACTTCTTAAAGCTTTTGATCAGAAGCTAAGTAGATGATACTTCGAAGGGGAAAAGCTCAGAGGATGGGAATCCAGATAAGGAGATGTCATAACAATCTACATATGAGACACGGTAAAAAGAGTGGGAATATAGAGGTCGTGAGAGGGGCCGGCACTGTGGTGCAGTGGGTTAAAGCCCCAGCCTGCAGCGCCAGCATCCCATATGGACTCCAGTTCAGGTCCCAGGTGCTCCTCGTCGGATCCAGCTCTCTGTTATGGCCTGGGAGGGCAGTGGAGGATGGCCCAAGTCCTTGGGCCCCTGCACCCATGTGGGAGAGCTGGAGGAGGCACCTGGCTCCTGGCTTTGGATCAGCTCAGCTCTGGCCATCGTGGCCACTTGGGGAAGTGAACCAGCAGAATGAAGGACCTCTCTCTGGCTCTACTTCTCTTTGTAACTTCTCTGTATTCCAAATAAATAAAGTACTTCTCTTAAAAAAAAAAAAAAAAAAAAAGAAAGGTCGTAAGAAATATTTCAGATAAAATACAAAAAGGGGGAAAATTGTTTGGCAAAGAAAAATACCCTTGAATTTGAAATTTTGAAAAATGGTGGAGTCTAATAGAACTGGAGAAAGAAACGAGCTGTAATAGATAATATAATTTTCTTTCTTGTCTTAGATTGCAATTTATGTTTTTTTTCCAGAATCTCCTTCTGGGTGAAAATACACTTCTAAGTCTGTGGTGTGTTGAGTTTGGCCTTGTGGCTTGCCTTGGACAATATAATATAGCCAGAAAAAGCATGAAGGTTCTCAGAGACGGCCTCCGTAGGTGTCACATGGCCCCCCTGCTCACTGTAGCACTCCCGTAACTGCCAAGATAACTGCATGGTCTAATGTGGCTCCTAGGAGACAAATGCAGCAGGCCTGGATGCAATGCCCACCTGAAATTGCAAAGCGAGCTATCTCAGTAGACTTACAGACTTCCTTGAGTAAGTCAATGAGTTTGGGCACAACTAGTTATACTTCATTATTGAAGAAACCGATTACAGAGCTCATATTAAATTTTATATCAGTTTCAAATAGAATGTATTGAAAATGATTTTAAAAGATGAAAAGAGTGTTATCTGCCTTAACTTATAGACTTCAGAGTCACAATCATACATTTACCATTGAAGAGGGAAGAATAAAACTAATAAGGATGATGAGGAAAAATTACTATGAACACTTTGAAAAGATATTCAATAAAGAAGAAAGAGAGGACAAAACATTTCAGTAGCATTGCCCAGTAGCAAACAAAAAGTCTATAATGAGAGAATGCCCTAGTTTCAAATTCCAAGTCTGATATACTTAATTTTTAATTTCAAATAAGTTATTAATCATTCTGAGATTCAGGGATTTTTTAAAATCAGAAATATAAGAATAGTATCTATTTTATAAGTTTGTTGTGGAATTTAATAATATAATACATGTAAGCTGTAGTATAGTAACTGATATAATTTTACTCAAACTTTCTTTCTAGTCAATAGAGCTTTCTATAAATGGTTACACTTGTCATATGCAACCCCAGGCTATTACAATTGAAATATCAGTATAACTGTAGTCAGTACATTTATTTTACAACTGTAAAGTCTCTTTAGAAGAAGATTATATCACTCAGAGAGTTGTTATTTGCCAAAGAGTTCATGTGCAATATCTCACATTTAGGGGGCCGGCGCTGTGGCACAGTGGGTTAAAGCCCTGACCTGAAGCACCGGCATCCCATATGGGCACTGGTTCTAGTCCCGGCTGCTCCTCTTCTGATCCAGCTCTCTGCTATGGCCTGGGAAAGCAGTAGAAGATGGCCCATGTGCTTGGGCCCCTGCACACAAGTGAGAGACCCAGAAGAAGCTCCTGGCTCCTGGCTTCAGATCGGCTCAGCTATGGCCGTTGCAACCATTTGGGGAGTGAACCAGTGGATGGAAGACCTCTCTCTCTGTCTCTACCTCTCTCTGTAACTCTGTCTTTCAAATAAATAAAATAATTTTCTTAAAAAAACAATATCTCACATTTAGGAGAAAATATACAGGCATAAAATAAGGCAGACATCATTGACTAAAACTAAATAGTAAAAATAAAATAAATATAAAACCCAAAATATCTGACACAACAATGAGATTATGTACAGATTTAATAATAGCTATGGCTATGATTTTAAGAAATTTTAGAATAAGAATACAGCATCTTTTAAATATTCATGTGGAATTATGGAATAAACACTTTAATAACTGAAATTAATAACTTATAGATGGGTTCAAAATCAGATTAGACACAACCTTGGCAAGGTTTAGAGAATGAGGAAAACCAGAAGAAAATATACAAAGTATAGGATTGATATGAAAGGGAATTAAAAACACTGAAAAGATTATGAAAGATCATTTGCATGAGTCAAACACAGATTCAGAGGAGGAAATAAAAAGATTATGAATGGTGCAGTCTCACTACTAGAATGGAAGAGAGTGCCAATTATCTAACACGAAAGATACCAAGCCACAAATTCAAGAAGCCCCATGTATCCTAAGAATAAAATTAATGTGATAAAAAGAAGAAAAATACAAATCTAGAAGTATAATGGAATAATTTATACCTGTCTCAATAGTTAATAGAAAAAATATTTTAAACACAAGATTTTTAGAATGGAATGATTAAACAAGTTTAAACTAATGGATGTAAATAGGACGCAGCATTCTACAGCTACAGAATACACTGCCTTTTTAAACTCAAGGGAAACATGGACCACATATAACCTTGACTACACAAAAATTATAAAGAAATTTTAATAAAGTTTGAAGAACTGGAATTATGTATATATCTATGTTCTCTGTATAAACCAATAACAGAAAATTAACAGGAAAATCTCTATAATTAGAAATTACAAAATATACTTTATATAGTAGCTCAGAGATGAAATCTCAATGAAAATTGGAAAATATTTGAATTGAATAACCATGATGATATCACATATCAAAAAGTTATGGGATGGGGGCTGGCACTGTGGCATAGTAGGTTGAGTCTCCACTTGTGGTGCCAGCATCCCATACAGATGCATGTTGTTGTCCCAGCTGCTCCTCTTCCGATCCAGCTCTCTGATCATTGCCTGGGAAGCTGGTGGAGGATGATCCTAGGGCCTGGGCCCCTGAACTAGCATGGGAGACCCAGAGCGGGCTCCTGGCTCCTAGTTTTGGTTCATTTCAGCTCCGGCCATTGTAGCCATTTGGGAAGTGAACCAACAGTTAGAAGACTTCCTTTCTCTCTGTCTCTCTTTCTCTCTGTCTCTCCCTCGCTCTCTCTCTCTCTCTCTCTCTGTCTCTTACCTCTCAAATAAATTTTAAAAATCTTTAAAAATAAAAAAAATAGAAAGTTGTGGGATGCAGTGAGTGTATGGTAAAAACATAAAGATCTAAGCATTATTAATTAATATAGCATCAGAAACTAATTCAATGAAAAGACACATAATGAGTTTTAACAAAGATAAAAATAAATTCTTTTCAGAGATTAATAAAATTCATAAACCTAAAAGCAGTGGAGAATGACCTAAGTGTTTGGGCCCCTGCCACCCATGTGGGAGACCAAATGAAGCTCCTTGGTCTGGGCTTTCGCTTGACCTAGCCCTTACCATTGCAGCCATCTGGGGAATGACCCAGTGGATGGAAGAGCTTTCTCTCTGTCCCTCCCTTTCTCTCTGTAACTTTGACTTTCAAATAAATAAATAAATAAATATTTTTAACATGCATAAATCTAGAAAATCTGATCAAGATAAAAAGAATTTTAATTAATCACTAACAAGGGAGATAACCTCAAAGTTTCCTGATTCAGATGGTAAGAGGATATGATGAGAAAAGTTAATGTCAATATAGTTAAAGTTTTTAATGAAATTAGTAAGATCATTTAAAAACACAAAACAAGGGACCTGTGCTGCAGTGTAGTAGGTTAAGCCTAGGCCTGTGGCACCATCATCTAATGTGGGCGCTCATTCAAATCCCAGCTGCTCTTCTTCTGATCCAGCTCTCTGTTAATGGCCTGGGAAAACAGCAGAAGATGACCCAAGTCTTTGAGCCTCTGCACCCTCATGGGAGACCTGGATGAAGCTCCTGGCTCCTGGCTTCAGATCGGCTCAGCTCCAGCTATTGTGGCCATCTGGGGAGTGAACCAGTGGATGGAAGGCTTTTCTCTCTGTCTCTCACTTTCTCTGTAACTCAGCCTCTCAAATAAATAAATAAATAAATAATCACTTTTAAAAAGCACAAATTATAAAAATTGATACAGCATTAAGTAGATATGATCAATATTTTAAAGGAAAACAACTTGTAATAATTTTACATAGAAAACTCCAAATCCAGATGACTTCACTGATGAACTCTAGCAAATGCTAAGGAACAAGAAATATGCCAGTAAATTCTAACAACTTGGTGAAAGTAAATGCATGACATCCATCAACTTTCCAGAGAATATATACAGAGACCATTCCTAATACTTAAAAGTCTTGCTCTAAACATTATATGAAAATCTGATAGGCTACTTCATGACAAGGAAGGAGAATATATATATATATATATATTTAGATAGATATAGATATATAGATCTCTCTCTCTCTCTCTCTCTCTCTCTATATATATATATATATAGACACTAATAGCTTTCACAAACAAGCATCTAAATCGTGTTTTCAATTGAACGTATGTGTTCCATCCAAGTTCATTTGTTGAATCCCTAATCCCCAATGTGGTAGGATTTGGAGATGAGACCTGTGATAGTTTGTGACTAGGAGCTTCATAACGGAATTAATGTCCTCATGAAAAGAGACACCAAATAGCTCAGCCCCAATCTCTCTCTCTCTCGATCTCTCTCCCTTCCTCCCTTCCTCTGTCTCGTTGATAATCCAAAGCGTAAATAAACCAAATATCCACCATTGATAATATAAATGTCATTAATATAGTGCTGAAAAGAATGACAAATATGTATATATTTATATATTTACAAATACATAAATACATATAAATACTATATATATATTCTATATATATATATATATATATATATATATATATATATATTCTTTGTACTGGCAGACGTTTTATTCCAGGAACACCTGGAAAAGAAGAAGACAGGAAGTGTGATTGAGCAATGGGAATCCTTCAACTATGATGCAAATCTGAAACTGTGTCTACCAGTCCAACAGGGAATTCTGGACTGGTAACCAGTGCAGTTCTGCTTTTGATAGATATGGCCTTGTACCACCAGGTTTTTCAGTAATTGCCTGGGGGAATACTCCACGAAGAGTAAGTCCTTATGCGTCTGCCATAAGACTTAGTCACTGACTGCAAGTTTCTCAAACTAGTGCAGCCCTGGTTCGAAAGCTGGTCACCTTGCAGAAAGCTTGCAGAAGGTGGTAACCAGAGGCTGGCGTCTAACCACATACGCAGCAGCTGGCACGGAGCCTGCCTGGCAGGGGTGGCTAAGCCGCACATCTCCATGACTTGTACACAGCAAGGTTCAAATTATGCAAATTTTGAAACTACTTGATGGCATGAGTTGTCCTGATAATCTTTGGGGAACAGAAAGTCATTCGTGGTGAGGAAAGGTCATGGGAGTGTTTTCTGAGTTGATGATGATGTTCTACTTCCTAACTAATGAACAGGTTATATAGTTGTGTTTATTTTATGGCATTTTAGCAGGCTGTGCACTTCGTATTTAGGAATTTCTGTGTGTGTAGTTAATTAAAAGAAGGATAATTTCAGTGATGAGGATGTAAACCAGATGACATTTTGAAGGATGAGTAGGTGGTAGTAAAATTTAGAAGCTCATGGAAAGAGAGAGAGAATTTAAGGAAATATGATATATAGAAAGCAGTTTCTTGGGGCCCTTGCTGTGGTGTGGCCAGTGGGGCTGCCGCCCGCAGTGTGGGCATCCCATGTGGGCGCCAGTTCCAGTCCCTGCTGCTCCTCTTCCAGTCCAGCTCTCTGCTATGGCCTGGGAAAGCAGTAGAAGATGGCCCAAGTCCTTGGGCCCCTGCACTCATGTGGGAGACCCAAAAGAAGCTCCTGGGTTTTGGCTTCAGATCGGTGCAGCTCAGGCCTTTGCAACAATCTGAGGAGTGAACCAGTGATACAAGACCTCTCTCTCTCTCTCTCTCTCTCTCTCCTTTTGCCTCTCTGTGACTCTGCCTTTCAAATAAATAAATATTTTTTAAAAAGCTAATTTCTGTTGTACTATAATGAAAGACAAGATACTAATGAGAACATGAGAGTACAACATGTAGAAACCAGTTACTAAATATCTGATTAGCAGTCTAATTAGATAAGGTTAATATCTAATAAAATTTGTAATTTAATGGATTGTTGAGTGTAGTAGTCTTCTTTTATCCACGAAGGATGTGCTCCAAAACCTTCAGTGAATTCCTGAAACCAGGGATAGTACTGAATCCTATATACACTGCTTTTTGATATACATAAATAACTAGCAAAGTTTTATTTCAAAATTATGCAAAATAAGAGATTAATACTAATGATGAATAATAAAAAACCAATATAATAATATTCTGTAATAAAATGTATGTGAATATGGTCTTTCTCTCTCTTCCACTCTCTAAATACCTTGTTGTACTGTATTTAACATTTGGTCATGATGTGAGACAATGTAACACCTACAAGATGAGACAAAGTCAGATAAACTGCATGAGCATTGTGATGTCACTGTAGACAACTATTAACCTTCTGACAGGATCATCTGTTTTTGGTAATATTGGATCACTGAACCATAGCAGTGGGATGGTTGGGTGTCAGACTGAACTTGATTGTGGGTACCTGAAACCACAGAAAGCAATGCCAAGGGTATGGGAAGACTATGCAAATAGCCTTTAAATCTAATCCTTGTATTCATAAGATATATTTTTTTCTTTAAGCACATCTCATTTTCTTCTGCAAATTTCTAATTTTTATTAATTTTTTATTATTTGAAAGAAAGAGAGAAGGAGAAAGAGAGGAAAGAGCACCCCCTCACACTGGTACATTTGCCAAACACCTACAATAGTCAGGACTGGGCCAGGGCAAATCTGACCTCACAGGGACGCAGCCATCTGAGCCATCACCTTCTGCTGCCTCCTCTGGCCTGCATTCGCAAGAGGCTCGAATCAGGAGCGGAATCAGCCCTCAAATTAGGTACTCTGATCTGGGGGGCCCCCAAATTTCTATTATTAAAGATAATAAACGTAACATCTTATCAATTAAATGTTGGTATACAACACGTATTTGATGAGTTGAATTAATCCAAAATAGACACCAGAAATTTTATCGATACTATTCCTCTTGTATCTAGGAGTCATAATATGGAACAACTAATTTTCAAAATGTGTACATATGTCCATGATACACAATCAAGCATATTAAAAAAAACCCACGTATTAGGCACCATTCTAATTCATAGAGATAAAACTATGATTAACAGTTTTTATCATCAAAGAACTTAAAGCCTAACCCAGGAAAATCCACTCATACCATTACCTATGATATAACATGTGGGTGACCCTAGTATTAAAAGGAAGAGAATGTGGAAGCACAGAGAACAAAGGTGTTTCTTTCTTCAGTCGCAGAGAAAAGGAATTATCAAATGTCCCAGAGACATTTCTTTTAAAGTGTGAGTTCACCAAGCAGAGGCCAGGAAAGGACACATTAGGAAAGAAGAAAACATAATTAAAGACAGAGAAGGCGGAGGTAAAAATCACTTGACGTTGTTCAGATTGTTGAAAGCTGTCATTTAGTCCTTCCAGTAGAAGAGTATAAAGAGCTGGCCAGCGCAGGTGGGAAACATCGTAGGCAGTTTCAGATCCTTGAAGGACTACTGGAGCAGAACTATTCAGTAGTGAGGACAGAGGCTAGACCCTGGAGCCCGGCTGCCTGATGAAGCAGAAAAACCAGGGAAAGAGACAGGGAGAAAAGCAGATAAAGTAGAAGGCAGATAAGTTATTAACCAGTGTGTTAACCCCAAACACCAAGGAAAGAGGAGGCAGCAGGAGAGGGTAAGTAGCAGGGTCAAACGTCTCAGCAAAGTCACAGAGGATAAGCAGTGACAAGGGAACTGAAGCATTGCTAGGCGGGAGGCAGTGTACATGGACTGGGGTGGTTAAGTCAGCATCAGTGGTTCTAGCAGGGAACAGAGGTGAGGGAGCCAGGCAGGAAGCCTGTTCATAGCTCTGAAATTGCTGGTGTCTTGATTGTTCATTTTGAGAAAGGGAAGAGACGCATGATCATTAGTTTGAAAAGACAAAGAGCGGAGGAATGTTTGTTGTTAGGAAAGACAAGAGCAGAAATAGAATCATAGGCTCATGGAATACACGGGTAAAGAAGGAATAGAAAGGAAATCAGAGGACTATTAGAAAGAAATAGTCTTCTTTTTTCTATGAAATAGGGTGCAAGTAAGAAAGAATGAATATTTAGATAGAATTAGAAGGGGGAAGGTTGATTTAACAAGTTCATTTGGCTACAGATTGTTAAAAAAGATACACTAACATTTGACAGGAATGGATCAGCACCTCCAGTCTCATGAACAGCAAATCCTTTAAACCCATCAGTGATTGTTCCTGGATTATTTGCCTTAAAGTACCCTACACTGAATCAATCTATTTTATACCATGTCCCTTATACCATCTTTAAATATTTTCCTTCCCATCTGCCCTCCTACCCCTTAAGCCTGGAGACCAATCACATCCACCCGTCCCTCTACAGCAGCCCGATGGACAGAGTCTACCCTGCTAGCAAGGAGCTCTTTTATGAAGGGAGCTTCTGAGAAGGAAAGATCTCCCCCTGCCAAGCTCACCGTCTGCACCTCCCCTACCTCCTTCCTTAGCCACTTGCACATGAGCTGACAACTCTTACGTTTACTTAGCCTTCATATAGTAATGATACTTATAAAAATAAAATACAGCAGCCATCTTTGTAGTTCTCAGGCACAGCATGGAATATGTTAATCTACACAAAGTCTCTTAGGCATCAAGTGGTGATGAAAATATTCCAACCTACTGCCTCTTCCCACCACCACCACCAAAAAAAAAAAAAAAAAAAAAAAAAAAAAAAACATTTCCTGTGACCTCTTTAATCCAAGCAAGAGCAGGTTGATAGGCCAGCTTGACAAAATGGTTTTAGTGGTTCCAGATAGCATTCTCTGAGCAGAGCTGAACTAAACGTTTTGGAGATTTAACCTTGAATTTTCAAAAGCCCTCCAGTGGGCATGTGTTTTGAGAATTTGCAATCAAATAGTTTTTGACTAAATCCAAAACAATCAAACTGTTCTCCAAAGAAAATCAAGTGAAGTTGAGCTGCACTCAACACTTTCAAATATGACTAAGCTGTTTTTACCTTCTGTAGTAATCCACACCATTGTGCACAGGATTTGCTATCTTGAAATGCTCTCAATATGGAGCCATGGACAAGTGAGTGAATACAGTGCAAATGAATTTCATTCTGAAGTTTGAAAGTTCTAGTATGTCTTGGAAAGTCAGTTTTTCCTTAAATTTTTACTTTTTTGTATTTTATAATACTGGGTGTATATTATCATTGAGATTCTTTATAAATCTCAAATCAAAGTTGATAAAAATTTTCTTTGTCAGGAAAATAACTTTATAGAAATATATCTTAAGAATAATGTTTTCAATTATAATACATGAGTTGCAGCCATGCTGAATATGCTATGTCAAACAAACCCTGTTAGTATTTCATTTGCTTTAAAATTCAACTATGGAAAGTTTGGAAAGTGATTTTGCACTTGACTTTGCATTATGAAATAGTAACAATAATAATAGCTGGTACTGAACACTGTCTCTTCTTGTACACTGTTTTAATATTGAAAGTCTGTTTTAGACAAATATTCTCCAAATTCTCCAGAGTTTAAATGAAAAGTGATTCAAGACAAGATAATCTGTTAGGAAAATAAGTAGATGATAATGTGGCCAAGCAGCCTATTCTAGAATGTATATAATTAATAAGTAGCTCAAATTTTTATGAGTCACATTGGTTCTATGATAAAAGTTTACTGCAAATTCAGTGTAGATTAGCAGCCCTTCCATACTATTTGTATCAAATTTACCTCAGATGTTTGTTTAAAATCAAACTTCAGGTACCATGTCCTAAATGCTTCTATATTAATAAAACTAAATTCCACATCAAAATCTGCCTTCAAATAACTTCTGGTTATTCTGTTAGGTTTTGGTCCAGGATAACACTTTGAAAAGTCTTGTTTTGACTGTTAACCCAGAGGTAGATTGTAATCATGATGAGCAGGAAACTGAATCTAGAATTTCCTTAAGGATTAGTTTTCCAAAAGATACCAAATTTTTCTTCTTATTTTACCTTGTCAACCTGTCCGCCCTCTCTGTCTTCACTCAAGTACTGAATCTCAGACCTTCCTATAGCTAGACAGTAGCTTTCTATTTGACTCCATATCTCAAGCATTGTGTGTTAGTAAAATGGGGCAGTCTTGTCTATGGTGCGTCTACAACCTGACACCATTCTAGGCTCTAGCCCCATCCGCCATTGCTGGAAGCCAGGTGGCCACATGGCCCAACAACCGGTGTCAAGTGCACACTGGTATCAGCTCCACCTCCATCCTAATGGGATTCGCTCTCCTACTTCCCTGCCTGCCTCCTGCAAAGTTTTAAAAGGACCTGTTCCTGAACACGTGGCTCTCTCTCTTTTTCTCTGTCTGCTGATCTCTGTTTCTCTGTCTGTCTCTTTCTCTCTGTCTTCTGATCAGATGTTTTAAATCTGTTGGTAGAAAGAAACTAAAAATATTTTATCTTATTGTGCTGGCATTTGCTTGTTAAACAAGCTACACCATGTTAGATATTTAAGAGGTGGTTCCAAATACCTGTATTCTTAAAATTTGTAGAATACATTGTACCAAGCAGTAAATGTTTTCCTAAGTTGTTATCTAATGGTTGAAATTGCTTGCTACATTTTCACTTGATATTGTTATTGTCAGAAAGCGATCTGGGACTTGCTCACTCATTTCTCTATTCTAAGCCCAACTTTTCCCCTCATTTCTCCATTCTCTTTGAGGTAGGAAGCTGACTATACTGAAGGACTCTCTAGCATGCACAATTTGATCTTTACATCTTATAAAAGGGATGGCTAACATTTTCTATAATAGCATAGCCAAAAATGAAAGCTTAAATTATAATTTTACAGGTAGATTTACTTCATCATGGGCACGGTAAACAGGCAAAACCTCCCTTTCAGACCAAATAAAGAGAGAGAAAGTTTTAAAAGTAAGGACATAGCTTTCCTCATGGGCATTGTCTACCTCAGGAAAAACCACTAACAGAACATGCCTGTGACTGTAGACTTCTAGTTTAGGTAACTAAGATTAGAGATGGAACTTGAGCACCGCCCTTGACTTGCATCCTCTGGTCTGCTTTAACAAAAACCGGTAGGAAAAGAAAGCTAGGCATCAAAAGCAATGTAAAGATAGGTGGCAGGCCTATTACAGGCTGCTCTGTACAGTGATCTGCCCTCAAAGAGGCCCTACAGGCCAGTCCACTGCAGTGGCTTTCAATGTGGTAAGCCTGGGCTTCAGCAGAGGTCAGCTTATGAAGAGCCCTGGCAGCTCCGTCAGCCAAGAGCTGGGTTACTGGAAATGGAAGTGGAACTGCCCTGGAGTTGAAGGATGCCCAGGTCAGAGCCACAGATCTTGTTTGTTGGCTCCAAGCTGAAAAGCTCTTCACTCTGCCCAGCTTCCAAAATAACAACCACAGCTAGGGGATGATCAAGTAGGGTCAGCAACATTGCAGGCAAGTTCCTGTTGGCGATGCCACCTGCCTTTACCTGACCAGCTCTCCTCCCAGGCCAGCTAGGTGATGGAAGTCAACAGGCTGTCTTCCCAAGGAGGTTCACACCTCCTTTATGATGTACCCCATGTGAAGAGATAGATAGGTCTGGGCCTCATAACTGGCAAGGTCTTGGAGCCCACTTGATTATTGTCAAGCCCCTCCTGTCAGCTTCTATTTGCCTTTCAATCAGAAAACTTAGTCGTGGCTTAGATAGCACCTTTCTTAGGTCCTCTAGTAATGACCCTGTCCTTTGTTCTAGACCCTGTCTAGCCCTATTGGGCCTCATGCCTTTGTAAGCATAGCCTCTACTCTTACACCAGTGGCTCTACACCTGACCTGTGTGTATTGATGGTCCTCTCCCACACTTAATGTTGTATGATTGTTCAGAATTTCTCTACAGACAAACCCCTCCACCTACAAAAGATGAGTGGCTTTTCTCCTGTTCTTGGCTCGGATCAGCTTTAAACTATATCCAACAAACTGTCCTCAAAAGGGTCCAGAGACCCCCCTCATTTCCTCTCCTCTATGAAATCCTCTCATTGTTTGGTTAATAATGCCACTCTTAGGATAACTGGGTTGCTATTCTCACCCTGTCCTTTATACTACAGTGTCTGTTTAAGTGTTTACTGGAGGTGATAATGGAAGGAACCAAGGCCTTCAGCAACCAGGTGGTTTACCAAATGCAGCTACAGGGATGTACTCGGCTCCCCACCCAGGAGACAGCAGCTTGCAACATTGCTCCATGCCAGCAGGAAGTAGCTCTAAAAGATAGATCATCATCCCTCCACTCCTCCTGGACTTTTGGGGCCAATGTAATCCCATATAACACTTGCTTTATAAAAAACAAAAGAGGGAAATGTTAGTAAAATGGTGCCATCTTCCTAAGCCGAGCCTGGCTTACTAGAAATCAGGTGACCCAATAGCCCAATCACAAGCGTCAGCTCCACCCCCACCCTGACGGGATTTGACGCTCCCACTTCCTTCCCTCTGCAAGGCTGTATGAGACCTGTTCTCCCAGTACAGGCTGCTGTTCTCTCTGTGTAGGGGGAGGCAGCCTGTTGGGTTTCCCCACCCGACAATAATAAACCTTTTCCTGTGTGATAAAAATAAAGAGTTACTATGATTGGCATCTGGAATTAATGTAGACAATTATAGTCAATATATACATCATTTATTTAAATGTTTCATAAGGCATTAGAAGATATCCTAAGGCAAGGCCAGAAATTCTTTGACAAAAAGCTGTTTACATAAAGACACCCAATCTTATTCACTCATCTTCAGTAAGCTGCAGCGTACATTGCTAATGACTTATCTGTTTCAGTGGATTCATAATTTATATCAGTAAGTTTTAGTATTCAAATGTGGTACATTATATTTTAGAATATGTCCATAAAACTGAAGTGAAGCTATACTGTACTATATATAACAATAAGAAAATATCCTAACAGAAGATTCTAAGCCTGGCTTTTTGTAGTTATATTGTCAATAGAAAAATAATCATGATATAATCAAATGGACAAGAAATTGGATTAAATAGTTGAAAGCATTATGCACAATGAAAATTAGTCTCAATGCATGTGCTGTCTTAAAATATCAGACTTTATCACCATAGTTAAATAATTTATTTAAAAAATGAGCATTTTAAAAAGGAATTGGAGGCACGTGCTCAAAATTTCTCCCTGACCAACGCGAATGATCAAAATGCTGGGCATGCGCTCTGACCACAGTGGTCCTAGTCAAACACGAAAAGATCACTTCACCCTAAACTTGTCGTGTGACATACACTTCCACTTCCGGTTCCTGATTGGCCAAATCTTGGGGTGCTGTCCAGACACTCTCTACTTCTTCAGCTCTGCAAAGTCCCAGGCTGACTGTTCTCTGCCTGCAGCACCCTCTCCGATTTACCTGTCTACTTTCTCCATAGGCGGCCTGGGAGTATAACTAAACCCAAGTCATTCCTTCAGTGGACCGTTCCAACACAATCAGACTCGGTCAGGCACCCCCCACTTCACCACATATCTTAGTAGAGTACTCTGCTTTCATTCTGAAAGTAATTGCACTATAGTGTAATTACCAGTTCAATTCTTTATTTTTTCCAGTAATAGGTATGAACTGAGGCCAGGGCTAGTTCTCACTCACTGCCCTACGCCTGCTACTGCCTAACATAACACTTAGTTATTTATTTTTTTAAAATGAAGGGTTTAGAATGCATTTAGGAAAATACATGCAAAAGCAAATATCATATGTGTTCAATTATCTCCCTAAAAACATAGGTCACCAGGAAGTGTAACAGAAGTGCCTGTGGTTTAAATGGGACCAATAACCCAGGTTACTCACTGCAGTGACTCCTAAGAGCAAATGGGCAAATTTACTTATGGCTGGTGGAAAATACATAAAAGCCCAAATGCTGTGGGGGAATTTTGAAGACTTCAAATTGTACATAGCTAATTTTTCCTTTGAATGGCCCTTATAAAACAAGTTTTAAAAATGAATCAAACAACACTGAATTCCTTATAGGAAATGAAAGTGCCACAGAAAAGGTAATAGATTTTTGTCATCTTGCCAAGAAATATATTGACATTCTGACTTTCATTCAACCTTTCAAAAATGCCACATAGAAGAGCTGCAGCTTTGGGGATGAGCCAACTGGTCTTAAAAGAAGAAAACTGTGCCAACAATAAAGTTCTTGTGACTGGGCACTTGGAGCAGGAATTGCAGGGGGAGGCCATGAGGCAAGGACAGTCTCTCTGCAATGAACTGGAAGAAATTCCACCATTTCCATAACTACCTGTAATGCTTAACAGCTCAAAAAAGTGCTTTTGAGCCTTGTGGTAAAGTTTACAATGTTTTGCTATAATAAGACATAAGAATTAATGAAAAAGGAAAATGTCTAGGTTTTGCTACCCATTATCTGTCCTATTTAGAAAAATAAGACAGCCTAACCAGCAGAGTGAAGGATATGAGAGAAAAGACAACAGTGTAAGGAGGAAGCACTCAAAATACAGGCTACCTTGTCCATGCATTTTCTTTACTTATATCTATTCATCTGTCTGACAGTACTGATGATGTTTTAATTTAAATATACTATATTCACTTTCTGAGCTTTCCTTATCGATCGCATTAGCAGTTGACATCATTTTTTGTATGATTTATTGTTTAGGTATGCCATTCAGTAGAATTAAATTTACATAGATTTTTAAGTGTCAGCTGTAATAGCACACCTATTTTTTAAGATTTGTTTCCTTAGTTGAAAGTCATAGTTATAGAGAATGATCTTCCACCCACTGGTTCACTTCTCAAATGGCTACAACAGCCAGGCCTGAGCCAGGCTGAAGCCAGGAGCCAGGAGCCAGGCACTTTATCCAGATCTCCCATGTGCGTGCTGGGGCCCAAATACTGGGCCATCTTTCGCTGTTTTTCCCAGTCCAGTATCGGGAGCTACATCGGAAGAGGAGCAGTCAGGAAACGAACCCTCACCATATGGGATGCCAGCATCCCAGGCTAAGCCACAGCGCTGCACTAACAGATCTATTTTTTAAAGAATAATTAATATAGTAATTATGTAAAAGCTCAGTGATTAATATAAGGAAAGACCCATGACTTTTTTTTGCTATTTCACTTTATAATATGAGTTTATGGACTTTGATATATCTAAGGCACAGCCTGTGAATAGTTATTGTGATATGTTGGTTTATGTTAACAATTCTTTCTCTCTTTTTTTTTTCTGTTTGTTTTTTGCTCTTTGGAATGGGAGAATGTGGTTTATTCTGAGAATGAACCTGCTTAAAGTTTTAGCCCAAGAAAAGTTGGAGTGAAATTAACTGTTCCGTCGTTCATGAATTATTGCTGGTCTTTACCACTACTTCTCAGTGAAAAAAAGAACAACAACAAAAGTCAAAAGGAAAACGCACAGTACAATCTCAGTGGTGATCACTGTGAAATACAATAGGTGGCGGTACTGAAATTAAAAATACTCATCTATTTCTCATTCTCTCACTTCATTCTTCAAATTGTCAGAATACTGAAAATTTGAGTAAGAAATTTAACTTAGCTAGACATGGATCCCAAGTGAATACATAGGACTTAAATTTTTTAAGGCATTGGTTCTCAGGATACCGAATATATTGAATATTTTTAATATTTTCAGTTGATACTGTTAAGACAGTAAGACATGTAGAATAAGTACAATTATCTATCACATTTAAGAAAAAGCTTTCAAGGGGGGGGGGACCTCCATGTGAGTAGAGATACGCCAAGGGAGCTGGTGTTTTGATTTTCACTTTAAATACTAGCAAGTGCATTGAAAGAGATTCTCTTACTGCTAATGGTCAGTGCTTTCTGCAACTGTGATTTGTTTTACTAGAAGCTGGAGCAGGTGTGGGCTATCTTTGCCAAAGTCTTCCAGCAGTGCATAGCTGCCTTAGGCTTCAGATTTCAGATCTGTTTAGTGAGACTGCTGAATGGCAGGCCATCCAAGAGCGTCTATCTTATTGCATGAACAATATACAGACTTAGGGTGGAAGCTCTCATCTTAAAATTCACATTCGTATTTTGAATTTGGAAAAATTAAACAACATGATTTGCGTGACATTGGTAAGAAATTTTGTCTTAATAAAAATGTCTTCTTTGAAAATTTTAACAAATTGTATATTAAAATTTATGCATATTACAAAAACTGAATTGTCATTTTTTTAGGTCTTCTGAAAAATGGCAATACTGACTGTGGACCAACCATGGTTATTTTCAAAGCAAGGAGTGATTATTATTTAACACTGAGAAAAGCAAGGCATTAAGAGGAAAGCATGATTTTGCTGCTTGGAATACAACATTCTGCCATGAACTCTATGAAAAATAAATATAAGTAGGGCAAAGGGAAAAATGAAAAGTTTCCATACTGCAATTAAATATAGGGTTTTCACCTTGGGTCAAATACCATTTATTGAAAATACCTGACTTTATAAAAGAAGCCTTATAATTGCCTTATTTCCTTTGAAAAATATACAGCATTGTGCCAAGCAGGAACATTTGTGTGGCTGTTCCTGTGGCCTGTTCGCTCGGAGGTGCTGCTGAATGTCACCCACACCACTTAGGAACAGTCACGTGTCTAAGATGGCATAGAATTCTTTGCAGCGGATCAGTTTGCTGACCCAGAGTGCTATAAATGGCCACAGAAAGCCAAGAGAGAGAGATCAACACAGCTCAAGTTTTGAAGTGAAACTTTATCTTATTTCTGGCACTGCAAATACTAACCTGATCCTTATCTGTCTAAGAAAAAACATTCCTCCGTAATAGGCCGGCATAACTCTTTACGATTTCCACATACCTCTTGAAAATTATGAAAGACCCATTGTATGAAAACCTGGGATAAACAGGATATTTAAGGCCCACACATATGATCAGGTTAATCTGTAAATTTCACTTTGTTTTAAAAATCTCTGCAATTAAAAAAAAATTGTTCAACACTCTACATTTTTCACATTTCCATCCCTCAGCCCGGCAATCATGAAATATGGGGGAAATGAAGAAAATACTACTAAAACTCAATCTATTGTTTTACATTAAAGAGTCCTAGACTGGGATCTAGGGATCTGGGCTTTGATCTCCTTTACTGCTAGTGAACTGTAAGTTCTTGGCTGTTTGTCTTCAGCAGAGATACTAGACTGCTCTTGGGCCTCTGTGGACCAAATGGCTTCTGAGTCCCAATTCAGTGCTAAATTTCCCTTTGATAGGTTTACTATTTCTTCAGTTTTCAGTTATCATAATTTTTTAAGACTTAAAAAAACATTGGAAAGGCAGACTTAACAGAGAGGGCCAGAGGGAGAGAGAGAGAGAAAGATGTCTTCTATCCACTGGTTCACTCCTCAAATGACCACAACTGCCATGTCTGGGCAGACATGAAGCCAGGAGCCTAGAACGCCACCCTGATCTCCTACATGGGTGGCAGGGGCCCCAGCATGTGGGCCAAGTCCTGCTGTCTTTGCAGGTGCATTAACAAGAAGCTGGATTGGAAGCAGGATAGCCCAGACTCAAACTGGCACTTCTGATATGGGGTGCAAGTGTTGCAAGCAGCAGCTTAACCCACTGTACCAGGATTCATCTTTTTTTTTTTTTTTTTTTTTTTTGGACAGGCAGAGTGGACAGTGTGAGAGAGAAAGACAGAGAGAAAGGTCTGCCTTTGCCATTGGTTCACCCGCCAATGGCCGCTGCGGCCAGTGCGCTGCGGCCGGCGCACCGCGCTGATCCGATGGCAGGAGCCAGGTACTTATCCTGGTCTCCCATGGGGTGCAGGGCCCAAGCACCTGGGCCATCCTCCACTGCACTCCCTGGCCACAGCAGAGGGCTGGCCTGGAAGAGGGGCAACCGGGACTGAATCCGGCGCCCGGACCGGGACTAGAACCCGGTGTACCGGCGCCGCAAGGCGGAGGATTGGCCTAGTGAGCCGCGGCGCTGGCCTCCCAGTCATCTTAATTTTTAAAATCCTAAATATTAACATCTACCCATCCTTTCAAATTCCAGAGGAAAAACAGGCTCTGTGTACAGCGGACACATTGTGAGCATTGGCACTTAACAGCCTGTCCCTGATGGTATACCCGGCATCAGTTACTCTCCTTAGAGCACATTCTTTCCATGAAAAAATGGAGATTTATGATAACCTGGAGCAATGTTTATGGGATTACAAGAGATAAATGTAGGCGTGTTTTTATAATTTACAAATAAGGAGTAATGAATGAATGAATACATTTCCAGTGCCTGTGGGGCCTGCGTGTGCCCCTCGGGATTTACAACTGTCTTCCTCCTGCATGAGGGCAGCTGTTCCTGGGAATTTTGTTTTGTCCATGAGTCTTTCCTTTTTTTGTTTTCCTACTAAATATGGTTATTCCTAAAGAATGCACTTTTAAGTTGCACATATATGGGAAGTTTATGTGATACACATTATGCTAAATGCATTCCTCTGTAGTTTGCTTCATTCTGTTTGCTTTGTGTTTTAGATTTACTTGGACTGATGCAATGAGGTAACAATAACAATTTCTAGTCTCTCACTGGTAGATATTCAAGTTGTTTCAAGTGTGGGCATTTAAAATCAAGACCCCTTGTCTCCAGGATCACACGTACCAAAGTCTCTGTGGGCATTTGAGAGTGCAGCTGCTGGGCTGTTGAACACATGCATTTCCAACTTTGCAACACGCTAGCCTCTTCTCCCAAAGAACCATGCAAACACATTCTCCCACTGCAAAAAATATATTATTAACTGAAAAGTAAAAAAAATTATGTTCTTCTTGCATTTTTGGAGGTAATGCTTGAATAATGTTCTCAATAACTTACATAATATTAAAATTTGTCCTTAAAAATTTTTAAGCATCTACAATGGCAAAGAAATGTGTCACTTTTATCTAATTTTATGTTTAGAAGATACAATAACTTCTTTCCATGTAACCTAAGAGTTGTGGTTATTTATAACATGGCGTGCTTACAGCACAAAGAATCATGTTAAGGTGACCTGTGATGATGGAACTTGGAGAGAGGGCAGTCTTTCCTGTCTTCTCACTCCATTTTCTGTAGGCTGGAAACTCTCAAGATTTTGTCTCCATCCTAGACCCCCAAAGATGAATTCCTACACCAGCTAGAAGTGATCCCAAAGTGGAAGATACAAATGGAGCTGAAGCTTAAAATATCTGAAAGAGAACTTTCCATCTTTATCCCATGTGGTCCTTCTCTGTCTCGTCTCTCACTGTTTTGTATACCGGACCCCTCGGAAGCCACTCTTGATTACTCCCTTTTCCCCATTCTAAATCCAACCAGTCTCAAAGCCTCTTGATTTTTTTTTCTATCTGCAGCCTGCTCTCTCCATCTCCTTTGATATCACATTAATGATATGATAACATTAGGCACTGTGTAAGTGCTTTACACACATGTTTATCTTTTTTATTAAAGATTTGTTCATTATTATTATTTTTTGAAAGATTTATTTTTATTTACTTGAAAGAGTTACACAGAGAGAGAAGGAGACACAGAGAGAGAGAGCAGAAGAGAGGTCTTCCATTCGCTGGTTCACTCCCCAGTTGGCTGCAACGGCTGGAGCTGCGCCAATCTGAAGCCAGAAGCTGGGAGCTTCCTCCGTGTCTTCCCATGTGGGTACAGGGGCCCTTGGACTTGGGCCATCTTCTACTGTTTCCCAGGCCATAGCAGAGAGCTGGATTAGAAGTGGAGCAGCCTGGACTCGAACCGGCTCCCATAAGGGATACCGGCGCTTCAGGCCAGGGCGTTAACCCACTGGACCACAGCGCTGGCCCCAGATTTATTTATTTATTTGTAAGTCAGAATTACACAGAGAAAGGAGAGGCAGAGAGAGATAGGGAAAGAGAGAAAGAGAGAGAGGTCTTCCATTGGTGGTTTACTCCCCAGATGGTCGCAATGGCTGGAGCTACACCAATCTGAAGCCAGGAGCCAGGAGCTTCTTCAGGTCTCCCACACGGGTGCAGGAGCCCAGGACTTGGGTCATCTTCTACTGGCCATAGCAGAGAGCTGGGTCAGAAGTAGAGCAGCTGGGTCTCAAACCGGCACCTATATGAGTTGCTTCAGGCCAGGGCGTTAACCCAGTGCGCCACAGCACCGGCAACACACATGTCTACCTTAATGTTTCTACCAACACTTCCAGTGGTTATTATGACTGCCCAGTTACATAAATCGGAATAATGAGTCTGAGAGACGATAAACAGTTTGCTTGATTTCATACAACCAACAGATAATGAGTTATAATTGTCTCAAATAGTGAAATCAGTAAATAAGAATTTAAAACTTTGGGAGAGAGTTGACAGCTTTAAGTATGCTGTCTTCTGGTGCAGGATAAGCCACAACTGGAGATGGCTGCATCTCATATCTCAGCACGAGTTCAAGTCCCAGCTTTTCTGGTTCTGACCTAGCTTTCTGTTAATACATCCTGGGAGGTGTGGGTGATGGCTTGAGTGCTTATTCCTGTGTCACCCACGTGGGGGACCCAAATTGAGTTCCAGGTTCCTGGCTTTGACATGACCCAACCTTGGCCATTGTAAAGACTTAACATTAAACCAAAGATGGGATGTCAATTTCTCTCTCTCTCTCTCTCTCTCTCTCTCTGATGTTCTACATTTCAAGTAAATTAAAAGTTCCATTTATTTAGCTTTTTCTTAATTTTTATCAGTAAATAGGTCATAGGTTTCAGTGCTGATATGCACAATTTTTGTAAGTTTCTCCCTTTGCTGTTTGTCATCCTTTGATGGTTTCATGAATAAATAAAAGGTATATTTTTTTAAAATTCCCATTGTTTAAAATTCCCACTTGTTTTTGATGTACACAAATCTGAATGCAATCAATTCTTCTATGTAGATAGTATATCCACTGAAGTTTGCTAGGTTCATTTTTTCAAGTAGCTTATACACAGATGGTTTTGGATGTTCTATTCACATAATCATGTCTTCTGCAATAATTATTGCTTGATACATACTAATTTAAGATTATAACATCTTACTCTTGAACAATCTTTTTGACTTTATAAAGTGGTCCTCTTCATAAGGGCTTATTACATTAAACTCTAATGAATCTAATATCAGAAAAGCAGTAGTATTGACCTTTTTGTTAATGTTATTATGAGGTTTTCCACTTTCTACTTTCAGTTTTAAATAGGTTAACAATGTGTGTATAGGCTGTGTACAAGTACAGTTGATATTTGCTTGTTAAATCCAGTTTGACAAATTTTGTCTTAAAGTTTTATTTATTTATTCATCTATAATATAATTATTGGTCTGTTTGTATTTTCCTTTAAAATTGACATGTAGCATATCTTAAAGAAAGCTGAACAAATCTGGACAAAGAAAAAAGTACAGAATGCATTAGTGGCTGTTTAGAAGCATAGCTGTATTACTAAAGAAGATTCCACTCAGAGCAAGAGAGAGAGTTATCATTCATAGATTTGAAAATACACAAGAGGAATCGTGTAATAAGGATAAAATATAGACAGTTTTCCACATTGGAAGACTACCAGGCAGGCTTACCAAGGCCTCTGTTGGCTATAGATGGTTAAGTCATGCCAAAGGGCAGCAGGTAAGACGTCACTTGGGAAGCCCCACCCCATACCAGAGTGCCTGGTTCAAGTTCTGGCACCTCTTCTGACCCAACTTCCTAATTGTGTACAAACTTGGAGGCAGAAGATGATAGCTCATGTACTTGGGTCCTCGCCATCCACCTGGGAGACCCAGATTAAACTTCTGGTTCCTTGCTTCAGCCTCGCCCAGTCCTGGCCAGCGTGGCCATTTGGGAGAGTAACTAGCAGATTGAATATCTGTCTTTTCATTTTTCAAATGAAGTGCAAATAAATAAATAAAATGTATAAACAATAAAATCATAAGGAATAGTTCAGTTAGTCTCAAATGAAGAGAGGAATTTCAGTATCACCGAGGTCTCAAAACAGCAGATACTTTTCTGTCTCAGTTCAAGGATGGGAATATTCTGCTGTTAATTTGTTTTCTCTCCTGCCCTGATTAGACAGATGAGGTGTAACTGTTAAGGAAAAATAAATTACAGTCGCGATGCATGACCATCCGTATTGCAGGTTCCAAATTGTACGTTGCTAGTTCATTATCCTAGCCTAGAATGTAAAAAATAAAGTCACAGGAATATTTAGTAACACTAGCAAGGAGAAAGAGGAGAAGTAGGACTCAAAACACAAAAGGGGTTTTTGCAAACTCTGTTTTTCACCTAGTCTAACTTCACTCCCTTACTGAACAGGTAATGTAGGGTAGACATCAAGAGTTTATTACAGGTCAAATCCATAGGCTATGAAATTAGACTATGCTACTTGCCATGGATACATGGCTTAAGACAAACACTAAAATTTTCCATGACTAGGTTTTCTCATCAGTAAAATGAGAAAAATAATATAAACTGCTTCCTAGTGATAATGTGGGGGGCTAAATTACATGTAAACCAATGGGAAAAGTGCCTGGAATATATGAGCAACTGTTCAAACATGGTTACCATTTTTTAAGATTTATTTATTTTATTTGAAATTCAGAGAGAGAGATGGAGACACACACCCACACATACACACAGAGAGAGCGAGCGAGAGCGAGCGAGCGAGAGAGATGTTCCATCTGTGGATTCACTCCCTAGGTGGCTGCAACTGCCAGGAGTCTAGTCCAAAGCCAGGAGCTAGAATCATCTTTCAGATCTCCCACGTGTGTGGCAGAGGCTCAACTACTTGGGCCATCTTCTGCTGCTTTTCCCAGGCCATTCGCAGGGAGCTGGGTTGGAAGTAGAGCAGCCAGGACATGTATCAGCACCTATGTAGGATGCTGACATCACAGACAGTGGCTTTATCTACAATGCCACAATGCTGGCCCTCATTACCATTGTTATTATCATTGTCATTATAATATCACCTAAGTACAGAGCCAGTTTTCACAAATTTCATAGTTTTTAGACACTCTCAACAACAAAATAGAACCTGCTTATCATACCACCATCAGTGTGTAGAAAGAACCATGATCACAATATTCTTTTCTTGAATTTGTATTTATTTATTTGAAGGAAAGAGACTGACAGAGACAGAGTGTCCATCTGCTCATTCATTCTCAGCTATCTTCAAAAGATGCATCTTAATTAGTTCAAAACCAAGAGCCCAGATTCAATCCATGTCTCTCACGTAGATGACAGGGACCAAAGTACTTGAGCCATCAGTTGCCACCAGAAAGCAGGGATGGGTAACAGAGCTGTGAGTAGGATCCAGGCACTCTCATTTGAGATGTGGTTACCCCAACCTGTGTTTCAACCAAAATATCAATCGCCTCCACCACAAATACAGTATTCTAAATTCCAATTAGCCTGTGCTATTGAGGACTAGCTCATACACTCAGCTTTGTCTTTTCATGCGAGCTATAGAGGAAAAGGACTGAAGTGTGAAATCCTTTCATACCAATTTAAGGGAAAAAAACAGATTTTCAGTTTTCTACTCAAATAGTAACTATGTCCAGCAACTTTACCAAGGAAAGATTCTTTTAAATATTTTTTATCAAGAATCTTTTAAATATCATTTTAGGGGCAGACTTGTGGCACAGGGTGTTAAACCTTCCTCTTGAATCTCCCACATCCATATAGCAGTGACTGGTGTGGGTACCAGCTACTCTGCTTCTGATTCACCTTCCTGCTAATGCATGTGCATCGCCCAAGTACTTGAGTCCCTGCCACACATGTGGCTTGTGCACGCATTTGGGGAGTGAACCAGAGGATGGAAGATTCTCTTGCTCACTCTCTTCTTTCTCAGTCTCTGTCTCACTGTGTGTGCGTGTGTCACTCTGCCTTTCAAATGAGTAAATAAGCATTTAAAAACTAGAACAATATTTTATATTTATTCTTAGGACAGAGTTTTAAGCTATCATTCAAAAATTTTGTTTTATTTCTCTTCCTGCATATATGTTTATTTGCTTATGAAGTTGTAAATAACAAGACGGAATGTTACATTTCTAAGATCACTTATAAAAATATATATGCAATGCATTTGTCTTTGTTGTAGTCATCATCCTATGTATTAGATCACTGTAGTCCTCCTGGCTAAATGAAGCTCTTTACCCATTGATCAACATTTCTGCCTTCCCTATCTTCCACTCCCAGCCTCTGGTAACCATCATTCTATTCTCTACTTCTATGAGTTCAACTTTTATAGATTCCGCATATGAGTGAGATAATGTGATATGATTCCTTTGAGTCTGGCTTGTTTCACTTTGCGTAGTGTTCCCCAGATAAATTTACATTGTTAAAGATGACAGAACCAGCTCCCCCACCCATCTTCTAAGGTTGAATAGTACTCTATTCTGTCTATATATCATACTTTATTTATCAACTCATGTGATGGTAGACATCTAGTTGCTTCTCTATCTTAACTATTGTGAATAATACAGCAAAGAATGTGGAAGTGCATATATCTCTCCCATATACTGATTTCAGTTCCTTAGAATGTATACCTAGCAGTGGGATTACTGTATCATATTTTAATTCACCATTTTCCATGATGGCTGTACTAATTTACATTCCTAGCAGTAGTGTGCTTTTATCCATACCTTCACCAGCACTTTTTTTTAAAGATTTATTTTTTCCCAAATGTAAACTCTCTTTATTTGTAATTATAGAGAGACCAACTGGAAAAACAAAACAAAACAAAAAGTAAGAAACTTAAAGCTGATTTTGCACGTATTGTTTGCAGCCACTTTGGAAGCAGTATTGCATTATATTTATTCAAGGAAGTGAGATGAATGTACACTGAGGCTGTGAGGTCCCCAAGTGGCCCGGAACCACTGTCATTTAAAGCAGACAGCGTGAAGGTTATCCGAACAATAGCAAATGAGCAAAAGGAACATGCTTCAGCATCACCAAGTAGATGTTGTTCCATTGTGCAGATGTATGAATAGCACGGCAATATGTACATTAGTGCTTATCTCTGCAACTCCTATACCTTCTGTGCTTAAAGATCAACACATAATTAGAAAGCAAATGAAAGCTATCTAGACATTGCCCTGAAATACATCACACCAGAAAATGCTTCCGCATTCAAAGCAATGATTTCTTATATACAAATGTGCACATGCATACATAATCACAAAATACACATATTAAATACACCTTATGATTTTTTTAAGATTTATTTTATTTATTTGAAAGACAGAGTTACATAGAGAGGTAGAGCCAGAGAGAGAGGTCTTCCATCCACTAGTTCGCTCCCCAGATGGCCGCAACAGGCGGAGCTGTGCCGATCAGAAGCTAGGAGCCAGGAGCTTCTTCTGGGTCTCCCACGTGGGTGCAGGGGCCCAAGGACTTGCGCCATCTTCCATTGCTATCCCAGGTCATAGCAGAGAGCTGGACTGGAAGAGGAGCAGCTGGGACTCGAACCAGCACCTATATGGGATGCCAGCGCTTCAGGCCAGGGCATTAACCCGCTGCACCACAGTGCTGGCCCCATCAGCACTTTTTATCTTTCATCTTTTTATAATAGACATTTTAAAAGCTGTGAGACAGTATATGTGATTTTTTTTTTTTTTTGACAGGCAGAGTGGACAGTGAGAGAGAGACAGGGAGAAAGGTCTTCCTTTACTGTTGGTTCACCCTCTAATCCGGGACTAGAACCTGGGGTGCCGGTGCTGCAGGCAGAGGATTAGCCTATTGAGCCGCAGCACTGGCCAGTATCTATGGTTTTAATTTGTGTTTACCTGCTGGTCAGTAATGAGCATTTTGAAATCTATCTGTGAGCCATTTGTATGTCTTCCTATAAGAAGTGTCTATTTAAGTCGTTTATCCAATTTTGATTCAGTTATTTGCTTTCTTGCTTTCGCGTTGTTTGAGAATCTTATATTTTTCTAATATTAGCTCCTTATCAGATATGTGGTTTGCAGTATGTTCTCCTAGTGCATGTATTGTCTCTTTAGAGGTCAATATTTTAAATTACAGCTAAACTAAATTTATAAATTTTGCAAATGCAAACTCTATATTTGTTTTTGCATGATTTGATGTTCTTTCTTATTTTTCCTCTTATTTTCCTAATAAATATTTGAAATCATTGCATTTAATTTTGGGATTAGGAGAGAATTTTTATTGTCATTCAGGGAAGAAACAGAGTAAGGAATAGTATGAAGATTCTTTACCACAGGATGGGCAAAACTCTGGCCTGCAAAAAACACAGAAAAAATATGTCATTCAAACTTTTTCAATTATTACAATTGTGTCCTTAAATTTAGCTGAACTTTCCACAATCTATATTCAATCTTTTCTAATAGTCTATTAATGGAGCTGGAGTTTGTGTGATATATTTAGCTAATCATCCTGAAATGATCTCAAGGAAATAATATCATTTTCTAAATCTCTGTATCATTTGGTCTCCACCTCATATGATATTGGCCACTCTCTACTTTGTGCTTCAACTGTCTCAGTCATTGTCTTTTCTTGCCCACTCAGAACTATGATGACAAATATTTTCTTGAAGATCCTCCTACCTTATACATCAGATTAAATTTGTCACATGTTCTCTAGAAAGCTATTCTTATAAATTACTATGCTATATTAATCACAGGCTCATGCATGCACACATAGAGACAACATTTGTAACAAGCTATGTAGTCTAGAGGATGAATAAAGTTTTTAAAACACATTGACAATGCTTGCATATTTGAAAGTTAAACAGAATTTAAACATTTTCTTTTCATTTTTTTTTAAACAGGCAGAGTTGGACAGTGAGAGAGAGAGAGACACAGAGAGAAAGGTCTTCCTTCCCTTGGTTCACCCCTCAAATGGCTGCTACGGTTGGTGCGCTGTGCTGATCCGAAGCCAGGAGCCAAGTGCTTCCTCTTGGTCTCCAATGCAGGTGCAGGGCCCAAGCACTTGGGCCATCCTCCACTGCCTTCCCGGGCCACAGCACAGAGCTGGACTGGAAGAGGAGCAACCGGGACAGAATCTGGCACCCCAACCAGGACTAGAACCCCGGGTGCCAGCACTGCAGGCGAAGGATTAGCCTAGTGAGCCACGGCGCCGGCCTAAACATTTTCTTTTCATTATATATTTACCATATACATATGTATAAACAAATATGCTTTATTCTTAAAAAAGGATAACATCCATTCTCCAAAATACACTATGTTCTGTTGGATTGGATTAGATTGGGAAATTCTATTAATTAGCGAAGGTTGATTAAATGCATGTTGTTTGTTCTACACAATTCTGACTAGACAGAAATCTCTAAAGATACATGTTGGCACCAAAGACCAGTTTCTAATATCTTGACCAAGCAGTTGATTACAGAGGAGAGCCCTTTAAAATATATAAACTGCTCAAAGAAGTGAAAGTTACAGAATAAAACAAATCGGTTTTATTAAAACAGGCCTATTTTTACAACAAGTATCTCAAATCTACTATAATAAATCAAACTTGATGCCAGCTGACATGTTGTGCGCTGCCTATGGTGAGGTCCTTATACCAAGGACCAGAAAGAGGCACTTGATACTCTGCAAGGAACTGAGGTCCTCAGTACAGCAGCTGATGACGCCCTTTCACCTGCCAACAATGGCATGAGTGAGTTGGAAGGTGATCCTTCCCCATTCGTGCCTTCAGAGACCAAAGTCTCTGCCAACACTTTCATTGCAACATCAGATATTTGTAGGCAGAAAACCTAGTTAAACTGTGCTATGATTCCTAACTCACAACAACCATCATGGAATACATGTCATTTTCTCAAACAAGTGAGATCTGATGTGATGTTTTATATATTAAAAGGTAACTAATACACTAAATAATCAAGTAACTGGAAAATGATAAAAACAGATTTGCTCTCTCTAACAAGGGCTTGTAAACTTGTTTCAAAACACACATACATCCGTGTAGCTGTAATAGCATAGTTTCTACAGCTCAAATGCCGGGTTTGACCTCAGACTTGCTGCTTATACTTGAGTGACCTGGTAAAAATATTGTACCCGTCTATGTTTTCTCATCTGCAGAATGGAAAGACTAACAGCAACTTGTTCTTCACATTTAGTGGATGAGAGTGCTTGGAACCCGAGCTCTGACACTGTACTTGCGATGCAAACGTGAGTCCATCCCATTACTGTGGCAGAACCTTGTGCCTGATACATGACTCTCTTGCTCAGTAAACACCTGTCTCCTGATTTCCACCTAACATGATTGATCCATGAATGTAAGTAGTTCTGAAGCCAAAGCCTAGATCACTGTCTGAACACTAAATATTTTTGAGTAAAATTCTGAGTAGAATAGTTTTTTATTGAAAATTCTATCCACACCAGTACCGAGTTCAATGATACCATCTGCACAAACCAAGTATGGAGCTGATTTTTTGGGAGTACTCACTTAACAGAGAGATCTGAGAGTCCTCTCTATTCAACGAATGAAAGAAAGGAGAGAGAAGAAAAATGAGAAAATGAAGATTTCAACTCTACTTGAAGTAACCGTCTTCCAAAAATGAACTTTTTTTTTTTAAGAAAAGCAGATGGACAAAGAGCTCTTCTTTTTTTTTAGATTTATTTTATTTATTGAAGAGACAGAATTATAGAGAGAGGTAGAGCAAGAGTGAGAGGTTGTCCATCTTCTGCTTCACTCCCCGAATGGCCACAATGGCCACAACTGAGCTGATCCCAAGCCAGGAGCAGGAGCTGCTTCTTCCCCTGCGCATGCAGGGGCCTGAGGACTTGGGCCATCTTCTACTGATTTCCCAGGCCACAGCAGAGAGCTGGCCAGGACTGTGGGATGCCAGCACTGCAGGCCGGGGCTTTAACTCACTGCCCCACCGCACCCGCTCCCCAAAAATGGATTTCAAGTATTCTAGGAAATGAAAACCAAAATGAATAAAATCCGGTCAACTGAAGTTGTATCTGTTGTAAACTAATGTTTTGTTAAGTGAAATAAACCAAGCACAGAAAGACAAATACCGCATGTTTTCACTTACATGTGGAAGTGAAAACAGTTGATCTCAAAGAAGAGAGTAGTGTTCACTGGAGGCTACAAAGTGTGGGGGAGGGGATGGAGGGAGGTTGGATAACGAGTACCAAAATACAGGTAGAGAGGAGGAATCAGTACTAGTCTGCTAAAACTCAGCAGACTGTCTTAAACTTACAATAGTATATTACATAGCGTATAAAGAACTAGAAAAGAGAAATTTGAAGCTTCCCAACACAGAGAAATAATGAATGTGTGAGGAAATGTTAATGACCCTGATTTGTTCATTACATGCATATGTCTGTATCAAATTATCACTATCTATTCCATAAATATGTGCAGTTATTTTTGACATAAAAATAGATATGAATATTGCACAAAACAAGGTGTGCTTCTCACCGACTCTTCATCATTTTCATCATCAGCCCTGGCAGAGCTGGAGACCACCCAAATGTAAAAAGGGTCCTAGGACTTCGGGGAGCTTCCACAAGGACCGAGCTGGTGGTGGACGCTTATCTAAACCTGTGGGTGTGTGAATTTCCAGCCACAAGCCTTGGGAGAACAGATTGAGTACCACATTCCTGGTATTCCTTCCCAGTGGGCCCAGAAATACCCAAGGAGAAAGTTTCTCATGCACTCCTTGCCAAAATATTACACTCCAGTCTCCCACAGCACTCTCTTCTGCAGTGAATTCTAATTTGATTCAAAAAGTAAACTAAATGTGTATGTGGAGGAAAAGCTCTTCCCTGATTATTGTCACTGAGACAGAATCAGAACGATGTTCAAAAAATTAATAGCCCAGAAGATAAAGTCTTAGGCTATTTGATTCTTATTGGAGGAATAAGCTTCTGAGTGGAGAGTTTATTTTTTTCTTTAACTTTCCCATTGACTGCTGTATGCAGGAGCCTGCCGCAGATTTGATAGGCACCAGCCACCTTATTTCTATGTCAACAGAGATTCTCTACATATATACAGAGGATATATACAGGCAGGGCCTGGAAATTGCTCTCATGTACCGTCTCCAGTTGAAGCATTTCAAGTTCCCATTGTAATGAAGAATTGGACTAGAAGCATCAGAGTCTATTTTATGAACTATTTCGTAAGATAGTCCTGAAGATACGGGTTGGTGACAAGACAGGTCTGACTTGCATCTGAATACAATCCCCTTATCCAAGTAAATGGACCTCAGGGAAGAATGCCTAGGAATCCCTGAGTAGTTAAATACAAAGAACTTACTTTAGTTTACTTTAGTTCACTGATTTAATCTCTCCTTTTGTTATTTTTTTCATCAAGCTAATAAAAGAAACTTAGAAACCAACTTAGAAATCACTCATCTTTTGCCCACTATTCTCTAATGAGTAATAGACTTGCCAAGACACTTTCAGCAAAAGAAAATGAGCAGAAAGAAAAAAAAAAACTATAAAATATATGAGGTGAAACGTCAATGTCCAGAAACACAAGTGATGGCTCTTATACTCTCCAAAAATTGCCAAGGCTGAATAACTCCAGAAAATTGACTTTGGACCATCTCAGTGATGGTACCATTCCTTGACACTTTCACAGAGGGTAACCATGATGCTTGAGGTTTCCCAGGACAAGCGGAATAGAACTCACCCAAATGGGCAAGTGGATTCCCCAGTGCCCAGTGTTCTGTGCCTCCATTCACATGAATGGAGTCCCTGATCCCAGACCTTATTTGAATGAAAGAAGGCCACTGTAGAATAAAACACTGAGCTTCTCTAAACACACTGGGATCTGGTCTGTAGTAGACGTTTGTTTGACACCATTGTGTCCACCTTCAGACCATGCTTTCTCCAAGCCCAAAGTGACAATAAATGTGGAAGATTCCTGGACTGCTTCCACATTCCTGCGCTCACCAATCCCCTCTTTACCACACTCTCACACATACCTGTGAGTGTAATTGCTCTTAAAATGGGAAAAGCTAAAAGAAAACAACTCATTTTAGAAATGACCCAGGTCACGAGGCTTCCTGGTTTTTATTGCCACTTCAAAGCCAAACCAGATAAACTGGCTTAAGGTACCGCTTTGGCATTGAATGGAATTCGGTACAGCTGTCTGAGCAGCACGAGTTTTGAGATCATAGGAATTTTGCTGGAAAGCCTCGCCTCTGATCCTTATATGGCAGAGTCCCTGTGCTCTCTGCTCTTTCGTGCCAAGAATTCCTTTTCTGTCCTCTGCCCCAGCAGGCTCAGGACTTCCAGTGGTTCTGATAGTTTTATCCCTCATCTTTTCAGAAATTCACATGAGAGATGTTAATTCTGCTGCTCAATTTAAACTGCTTACGATTCATTTCCAGTATGCTCCAAGCAGCAGCGTAGACCGCAAGTGGAGGCCAGCAAATTCCTGGATGCCACGTTCCCCACCTCCTTCAGATGGCCTTGACTCACACATCCTGTCTGGGCTAATGTTGGTTTTCTGATTGCAGAGTGTCTGGAGTCTCCGCTAGTGCCCAAGCCACCCTCAAAGGGTCACTCCCTGTTTCAAGTAGCACTTGTGCTTCCCTTGACCTTTCTCTGTCTCTGATTCCACTTAGGAAGCCTGTTAGAGCCAGTTTTCAGCAGAGAGTGTGTCCTTTGCTTCAAGCCACTCTGTCATAATGATTTGTCTAGTGTTTCAAAGGTAGCTTGACCAGGAAATGCCCAAGCCTGAGATATGAATAGATAATTTCTAGATCAGACAAGCGATACTAAACCTTTAAAGGGAAAGTTTTTACCCCTAAAGGGAATAGGAAATCCGTCTGAGTTATTCATACCGTACTTAGGAAATAACCCAAGTTGAAAATAAATGTGACATGTGAAACGGAATATCCACTAAAATTTCTGGTCGCATCTGCAATTATGTCTAAGGTTTTCCATTTCTCCGTTCAGCTTTAATAATAAAAACACAGGGTCCAAGTATCATTCCCTGAAAAATGAAGCAAGAGATGAGTTTAATCATGAACATCAGGCAGACATGGAAAGCTGCAAGAAATATATTGATCTTTGTCTTCCGAATGTCCACAGCATTGAGCCAGGTTAAAGCAAAACAAAAAAGAAATTTACAGGTTTAGTAGGAAAGGCTATAAAGATGCGAAGGAGAACAAGCTTAGTTTCCATTGTCATGGAAAGAGCTGGTTATTTCTAAAAAATGCTTTGTTCACATTTAAACTGTTATCTTTCATTTTCAAACAAAATTCCTCATATGGGAATGGTGCATCCACAACTGATGTTCTGAATTGATCTAGTATTAATAAAATTATAGGTTAAGAAGACCCACCACTTTTAATTTTTTCTCGTGTTCAGGGAAATGTATTTCTACAAAATTTAGGTCTATATTTTAAGAACGAGTTTTCCCAATAACCAAAACGTGACATAAGCAAAATATTTGAAAGTGCTTCAAAAATTCAAAGACATCTTTTTGGTTGTGTTGTTTGCTTTCCATTTTTCCATGGGTTCTAGCACTTTTTGTCTCAACTTGGGATAAGAAAAGAAACTACTCAAGTTCAGTAAGTCAGGGATATTAGCAACCTTCTAAGCTCCCAAATTGGAAAACATGTCCAATATTACATGTGGCATACCCACATCCTTTTGAAGTTTGGCTATAAGCAGCTTCACTCAAAAAAAAGGCAGGGGGAGAAAGTAAAGAAAAAATAAATCAACATTCAAAAAACAGAGCTTATGAGCCCACCATTGGCAGCAGTTGAAAAGGTGACAAGAGAGTTGATATAGACTCAGGATGTTAGATTCCCCCTCAGCAGTACCCACTGTGTGAAGCTGACATACCTGAGACAGGGTTATTTGCATATTAACATTATAGACTAACCCTATTCTTCAACCACCAGATACAGCTGCATTTAACCATCTAGTATCTGTGTTTCACTGTGACAAAGTTATGTCACCAATATAGCTTTTCCTTAAAGCCTCACATAATTACTTGATATTTCACTTTTCTTCAAAACTTGAAGATATTCACAGGAAGCTCCTTCCACAAAGATGAGCACATTTCCCAATTGTTCTTACTTATCTCTTCTGACTTCGGGTTCCCCCAACTGGTCTAAATGATGAAAAACACCAACAGAAGAGAAATCACTATAGGGTAACACTGTGCCCCACTGTGCCCAGACAACCGAAACCTTCACTGTCAATGGACCTCCAAAAAAAAAATACTTCAATGGATTTGTGAAAGAGTGGAATATTTAAGTACATATGCTCATACTGCTCACAAAAAACCAGATCACTTTAGTTTTTAAGTGCAAATCTTTTTTTATTAAGAAATACCTGATTTCAACTAGGGCTACAAACTACAGCTGTATGTTGCTTCTAAAACTTCATAGCAAATGGAATTAAAAAGATAAGTTTATTTTGATGCCAAGAAATTTTGCAATACTTAAGAGGAGTTCTCAAAAAGTTCATGGAAAGCCATAGTAATCCATTATTCGTACTTTGGAAACGTATATTCATTAAATAAAAGTTAAAAAAAAAAAAAAAAAAGTTCATGGAAATCCATATTATGAAAATGCAATGTTCGGACTTCTAAAATTTTTGTAATAAAATTAAATTATCTTTTTTTTTTTATTTATTTGAGAGGACAGAAGGCAGAGGATTTAAGAGAGAGAGATAAAGAGAGAGGAGAGAGAGAGAGACAGGGTGCTCCCATCTGCTGGTTCACTTTCCAAATGCCCAGGATGGCCCACACTAGCTCAGGCCAAGCCAAAGCTCTGAGCCAAAAACTCAATCCAGGTCTCCCACATGACTGGCAACAATCTAATCACTTGAGCCACCATCTGCTGTCTCCCAGGATGTATATTATTAGCATTAGATAGCAAGAGCCAGATTCGAGTATTGAACCCACGCACCCCACTATGGGATGTGGGCATTCCAGGTAGTGTCAACCACTCGGCCAAATGCCCTCCCCTACACTCATCTTTTAATCCCAGCATTCATTAATTTTGAGGCCCCTTTTGTGTACATGTATATCAAATAAATCATCTCACCACTAATCATTGTCACAGTTTCAGTTGACCAGCTAGTCAACAAGGAAAAACCCCTCGAGCAACAATTTTTCATCAAGTAATTACATGTCTTAGAAGCAAGCATTTCCCCCTTATTCCCCTAATTGAATGACTCCGGATCACACTATTCTTTGACCTACCCCACTGAAATATCTATCTCTGTACCCATCTTACAGACAGAGCTAATGCGGTGAGTTGTGATGGAGGGTAAGTGTCAGAAAAAGCTTCTGTTCCAAGATAGCATACTTACCCACCTGCTACAGGATCCCAAATAGCACCATGTCAGGACCACTTCTTTCTTCCATGATCCTTCAACAATTCTAGCAAATTCAGCTGTGTCCTAAAAGCAAAGCACATCTCATTTGAGCTATTTTGCTTCCAGGAGAGATCCAGAAGTCTCTCAGAGATCAGCTGTGCTGGGAACTCAAAGAAACAAATCCTGAACGCAGCAGAAGGGGAGCCGGGGAGGATGCCAGGTCTACTGCAGACAAGTGGTTAATGCTTTAGGGCAGACTCTGCTTGCGGTGATAAATTATGTCTTCTGCTCCTTAAATTCCATATCCAGTTTATCTTTTCCCCCTTTAGTCTCTGTGTCTGAACTGCTTGCCCTCAACTGTAATTGCTTCTACTGCTCCTTTATGAGTCATAGTAGATTCAGCTAAGTCCACCTTGGAAAATTCTACTGGAAAGAGAACACCTGATAATGTGATATCTCAGTGAATTACTGTTTCTCTTCCCAGCATTCCTATCCATATTTGGACTCTGTAGCCATGGCAGAGCCATTTTTCTTGTATTAAGAACATAGTAAAATCTTTCATGTAATACAATTATTCTATGGTTAAATCATTCCTTTCTTAGAAAAATGTCTGCCTAGAAAATGATATATTTGATATACTACATTGGAAAATTTAGGGGCTGCGAGAGATGATTAGCAGGCTTTTCCCTAGCTCATCATGAAAGTAAAGCAGGGGGTTGGGGGGAACCAAGAGGGGAGAAAGTGCTTGGATGAAGAATTTAACATCCCAGTGGAAATTCTGTAAAGCTCAAGACCTACTGAATGATGTTTAACAGGCCCGCACCTACCTCTGCAAAGAGAAACGGAAAAGGAAAAGGAGGGAGGGAAGCACGCAGCTGATCTTTGAAGCAAAGCTTCAAAGTCCCGCAGGAAGGTCCCTGGGTTCCTTTCACCCACAGTAGCTGAGCTGTGAAAGATAGCACCTTGTCGTCTGCTGCCCCAGGCTAAGCTCCTCAGCTTATGCAGAGACCAAGAACCAGGTTCTCAGGCTAGGAATCTGAAAAGAATGGGGTCCAGTCTGAATTTTACTGATCTTTTTTTCATAGCCAGAGTAGAAATGTTCCAAAGTATTTCACACATATTTTCCTTTCTTCACGTGAGTTCTGAGGGTCCTTTGGCTCATGTAAAATATGATTTATGTATCGAGGTAGCTCTGTGAACAAGACCACACTCACTCCTTCCAAGCTGCACTCTTCTTCACATTTGAGCAGAACTTCCCAAGGAAAACTCATCAGACTTTAAACCAAAAATACACAAATAGAATATTCCCGCTAGAGTATGCGAGGAAGAAAACAGGAAAGAGTCCCTCTGCCAGGTGGGTTTGACCTTTGCATGGAGGGAAGGTAGCCCTCTATGACCACAAAACAGCGAAGCAGTAACATTTATTCACACATATGTGCAAACGTTGGGAGAGGCAGGTATGAAGCAATTTTATCACTCCTGATTCATTTGATGAGAATTAAATTCATCAGAGGCTGGTTCTGTGGCGCAGCCAGTTAAGCAGCCACCTGCAAGTTGGCATCTCACAGGAGAACAGGTTCTAGTACTGGCAGCTCCACTTCCTATCCAGCTCCCTGTTAATGTGCCTGGGGAAAGCCACAGGAGATGGCCCAAGCGCTTGGACCCCTGCCAACCAAGTGGAAAACCCAGATGGAGTTTCTGGCTTCTGGTTTTAACCTGGTCCAGCCCCAGCTGTTGTAGCCATTTGAGGAGTGAATCAGCAGATGGAAGATATTCTCTCTCTCTCTCTCTCTCTCTCTCTCTCTCCCCTCCCCATAATTCTGTGTTTCAAATAAACAAATAAATCTTTAAAAAAGAATTACATTCATCACTTGAGACTGCCCTACATCTTTCAAATCTAACATTCTTATATATTGGATAGTTTGTACATTTTAACTCTTTTTTATTTTCAAGAAAAATTCCGACATCTCAGGGCTGGTGTGCGACCTAGTGATGAAGCTGCAGGTTAATATGCCCACATCACACATCAGAGTACCTCGGCTGAATACTTGCTCTGGTTTCTGAGCCCGACTTCCTGCCAATGCAGACCCTAGCAAACAGTGGTAATGGCTCAAGGAGTTTGGGTCCCTGCAGCTCATCTGAATATAATCCCTGCCTCCTGGCTTCAGCCTGGTCCAGTCTGGCCTTTGCAGTTGTGTCAAGAGAGAATCAGCAGATGGGAGCTCTCCCAGTCCAGCGTCCTGCCTCAGTCTCTTTGTCCTACTGTCTCTCACGTAAATTAATAGGAAATAAAAGAAAAACACAGACACAACATTCAGATCCTCAGGCTCCTTTGAAGCACATGACATCGGTCTTAGCCATCAGACTTATGGAGATGATAGGAAGACTTGGAGCGAAACAGCATATGGGGATCTTGAACTTCCACCAGCTGTTTTTGAAGATACAATGCCCAGTCCCTCAAGGTCTGCAACAGCTGAGCTTCTGGTGTCCAGATGAAATTCTCTTGGATTTGGCAGTAATGTTTTCATTACAGATGCCTCTGTCTTGTGATTGGGCGCCGGTCTTGTGTCTTTGAAATCTGACTCTCTGGCCATTTTGGCTACAATCTCTAATGAACATCCTTCTGCTTAAATTATCGCAAATGTGTCCTTTTATTTGTAACTAAGGATATTAACCAACATACTGCCCATGGAATTTTCATTATTTCTTAGATGAACCCAACCTTACCCTGCTTAGTATGAAAGCATCTGTCCTCCCCAGCTGTGTTTGCTAATGGTTGTAACTATGGTGACAAAAGAAGAAAGCGCATCTTCTTCCTTTAATAGAATTGACAATGTTGTGGTGAGAGCTATACGGATGGGAGCTAACGGTCCCTGTTATATCTCTCTTGGATATTACAATGTGAGGAATAAAGACTCAAGAATACCAACAATTAAACAAGCATTACTAGGTACACAAACATGAGAAAGTAACTGCAGGCAGACCCACTTGCCAATATCTGAGGAATGGTATCGGGTTGTGAGAGTTCTCCAATGGCCTCCACTGCCCCTTACCTCCTGCTTGTCACACCCTTCTGTAAGTCCTTCCATTTGTGGGTGGGCTAGACCTAGCAGATTGCTTCTAACAAATAGAATATAGCAAAAGGAAACGAACAGTCACTTCCGAGATTACGTTACAAAAGCTTCTGTCTTCTGTCCTACTTACACTCTCTCTCTCTCTTCTCTCGGCTTGCTTTGATGAGGCAAACTGCCATGTGACAGGCAGGCTTCTCAGAGGAGGAGTCTATTTAGCAAGTCCATTAAGAGAGGGCCTGGGCCAACCACCAATACAGAACAGAGACCATCAGTCCAGCAGCTCAGGAAGAATAGAATCTTATCAGTAAACACATAAGCAGTCTTGGAAGTTGATCTTTTCCCAATCAGCCTTGAAGTGACTGTAATCCCTACTGCCGTGTTTATTAACATGTTAGCAGAGACTGAGCCACAGGCACCCAGCATAACTTTGTCCAGACTTCTGATCCATGGAAGCTAAACCCATGAGTGTTGTTTTAAGTCATTAAGGGTTTTTTAAAATGATTTCCTATATGATGGTAGATAACCAATACAAAATTAAATATTATTTTCTGAGGTCCATATACATTTTTGGGATTATTAAGGCCTTCAGTAATGTCCCTAAGGAAAAAGAAGAGGGATGTTTGACTTTTCTTTGTCTGGATGGTGCAGTCAGTTTACAGAAATTTGAATTCTAGCATAGTTTGTGATAGCTAAAATGATAAAAACTTAAAGTTTCAAAAAAAAAAAGGATGAAGGGGCAGGTGTTTGGTGGAATGATTATGATTCCAGTACAGATACCCACATTGGAGTGCCTGGGTTCAAGTCCTAGCTCTGTTCCAGATTCTAGATTCCTGCTAATTTGCACCCTGAGGGAAAGGGGAGGGCGGGAGTTGGTTTTTGGCCATTCATGTGGGAGACTTGAACTGAATTCTCCACTCTTGGTTTCAGTGTGGCCCAGCCCCAGCTATTGCAGGCATTTGAAGAGTGAACCAGCAAATGGGAGTTCTCTCTGTCTATGTTTCTAAGACTCAAATAAAATAAATACTTTTTTTAAAAAAAAGTGATAAAAGCCTTGGGGATGAGTAGTCTTTGGGGGTGAGTTACCCTAATAGGAAGAGGAACTTTGGGGAAAGAGTAGAAATGGTGAAAGATGACTTAGGAAAGCATGGTTTACTAGACAATATGAAATGTAAGCTTTTTCTCCTCCCTATGAAACATTTAGTAAACTCCACATTCTTCGTTCAAGCATTTGGGGTTAGATTTGAGTTGTGGAGAAAGTAAGATCCTGAGACTCGCTCAGAGTGCCTCAGACCTAGTGAACTCAGGTTAAAATAAACTAAGCAACTCCCTTGCATTTGTGAGAGATGATTGCATAAACTACACGTCTAGGAGGTTCAAATGGGAAAGAAAAATGAACCAAGGGCATCCTTTGAAAAATAAAGTGCATGTACAGGTCATTACCGCATAATCAAGAGCATTTTAGTGGCCAAAGAACGAGGGAGATTCGTTTGTCTTTTCAAAAGGAGTTATGAGAACCAGCATATTCTACAGGACAACTTGCTACCATTTTAAAAGGGCAGGTTATCCACATAATTCATCCTGATATTTAATGGGATTACCTCAGCAAAATAAAATCAGGATGGCAAATGCTCTTTGGATAACATAGAAGCAGTAATGCAAATTATAAATTCTCCTCTCATAATTTTATTCACAATAAAATCCTACAGTTGCCAATGGACTCAAGAGAACATTTAGTTTATTTCTTATGGTCTTGGGTGAGAATACCAATTTTACCCTTCTAATTATCTATTAAAAACCCATACATCTCTGTGAAAGGTAATGATTCAATATTCCAACAGCAGATTTCAGAGCCATGTATATCTGACAAAATTATTTTAATCTTTTTGTAATATTTCACCTTATTAATTGAAGACCTCACTGCAAAAGACCTGAAATTGGTCCTGGAACTGGTACCTTTGCCATAAAAGTTTATCTGTGCCTCTTTCCTACTCGTAATTCTAGAATTTAAACGTCTCCTTTCATTCTAATCCATTTCCTACCTGCTTCTTAGATATTCCCGTTTTCTTAGCTCCTAAATTTACTATTTTCCAATCTGCCACTTCTTGAGCACCTACTTTGTTTTGAGCATTTTTTAGAAAGCCTGGTGGTGAGGCACGAAACTTGCTTGAGCAGAAAAATATTCAATATAATCAAATGCTAAAATGTCTGGAGGAGGCAGCAGTTCTGAGGAGACTGAGCAGAGAAAACAAAGCCAAACAAGATGAGCTGGCCGCAGGTTACAGGGTCTTCTCCAGTCTCCGACCTGCAGCAAACTCCATTAGAAGCATGGAGCCTAAGAACCTAAGAGTGTCCCAGCTTCCCAGAGCGAAACTGAGATTCTCTACCTGCTCACAAAAACAAATAACCACACAGACACCAGAAATCAATGCACATCCACCACAGCCACCAACACACACCAACAACCACTCTTTCGAGTCTCATGCCATCTGGCCATGTTTTATTATTCATTATTCTTCTTTATACAAGTCTGAGTTTCTCACCTAGAGGAGACTTAGTTACTGGAATAACAAAATGTTTTGCCACAAAATAAAAGCTTCGGCATCCCTGAGTGCAGTCTATCATCTGCTGAGCCAGGCAGTCCTCCCTCTCTGATTAAACAGTGATTCCTATTTAATAGCCTGCGATAGCTGGGACAGTGCCATTGTTAGAGCTGCTCCAACACCAAGGTTTGAAGTCCTTCTGTCATCACAACCACCTTTAACACTCAGCTTAAAACCCATCTTTTCTAGAATGCCTACTCTGAACCATACTAGGAGTTTCCTCCTCTGATGTTCCTCATCACCACGGTCACAGGTGATCCTAGCATGCGTCCTGACTGTAACTCTGTGCCATGTTAGGACACGGTGATGATACAAATCGTGTTTGCTGAATGAAGCTTTTTGTTCTGCACCCGACAGTCTCCACCTAAACTCTAGAACCTTATTTTTGGGAAAAAAAATTACTCATATATTCTGAAGTCTAAGTTACAAAGAGAGAGTGAGACACACACACACACACACAGAGAGAGAGAGAGAGAGAGAGAGAGAGAGAGAGAGAGATTTTCTATCCATTGGCTCACTCCCAAGATTTGCATTTGCAAGGGCTGAGCCAGGCTGAAGCCAGGAACCAGGAGTTTCTTCCTACATTGGTGGCAGTGGCCAAGCACTTGGGTTATCCTCAACTGCTTTCCCAGGCTACTAGCAGGGAGCTGGATCAGAAGTGGAGCAGCCTGGACATGAACTGGTGCCCGTAAGGGACGCAGGCATCAACCTACTACACCACAGTGCTTCCCTTCTCCAGAACCTTTCATCACGTCCGGAACTCCCTGATAATCTTCCCTTATGTATGTCTCATATTTCAAGGTGTCTCACCCCTCCTTTTCTATTCTCTTCAACAGTTCTTACTTAGGTTGTTTTCATAGCCTCCAGACCCTCTGCGTCATTGGCTTTGACCTTTGATACTTTTCCATGTTACTAGTCACAGTGCGTTCCTCTTTGCAACAGACTATTCCAATCCACTTTAGTTTCTCTGAGTGCTTGTCTAAAGCAAGTTCTATTACTTCCAGCACACAAACATGATTTTTCAGGCCACAGCACAAAGGAAATAGAAACTCTATTAAGTTCTTATATTTCACATACACATCCCCACCTAGAAACATTATGATCAACTCCATCTTCTACAAATAGTTTTGGAGCCTGTCTTTCACCCAGGCCATAAGTTCTTAAAAAAAAATGGAGGGTGGTAACGGGGACAGTAGCCATGAGTTACTTTTGTACATCTAGTGATAAAATAGTACTGGGGGCAGGGATGAGCAGCACAGTGGGTTAAAGCCGTGGCCTTCAGTGCCAACATCTCATACATCTCATAAGGGTACCAGTTCTAGTCCCAGAAGCTCCACTCCCAATCCAGCTCCTTGAGGAGACCTAACGCAGCCCCGGCTCCTTGCTTCAGCCTGGCCCAGCCCTGGTCCTTCATGCCATCGGGAGTGAACAAGCAGAAGGAAGAGTTTTCTCTTTCTCTGTGTCTCTCCTTCTCTCTGTGTGTAACTCTGCCTTTCAAATAAATGAATAATCTAGAAACAAATAGTTCTAGGCACAGAGAACTCATCAAATTTGTCTGAAGTCCTCTTTTAGAGAAGGAGATGAAGAAGAAAAGGGACCAGTAGGATAATTAACTTTCACTTGCCAGTCACTGTGCTAAATCACTGTCCTTTGTAACAGATACTATTTACTAGCACTCTGTGAGAGGTTATTCAAAACGTTCATGAAAAGTGTGAATTATGAAAACAACTAGCATGAATTTCAAAATTTGAAATTTTTCTTTTTTCTTTCTTTTTTTTTTTTTTTTTGAACAGGCAGAGTTAGACAGTGAGAAAGAGAGAGACAGAGAAATGGCTTAATTTTCCATTGTTTCACCCCCGAAGTGGCCACTATGGCCAGCGCATTGAGGCCTGCGGGCTGCGCCGATCCAAAGCCAGGAGCCAGGTGCTTCCTCCTGGTCTCCCATGCAGGTACAGGGCCCAAGGACCTGGGCCATCCTCCACTGCTCTCGCTGGCCAGAGCAGAGAGCTGGCCTGGAAGAGGGGCAACCGGGACAGAATCTGGTGCCCTGACCAGGACTAGAACCCGGTGTGCTGGCGCCGCAAGGTGGAGGATTAGCCTAGTGAGCAGCGGCACTGCCAAAACTTCTCTTTTAATGCCATTTTCTCCATAGACTTTTGAAAGTACCCTCATACATAAGCTTTATGTAAAGCTTCTAGCACAGGTATGACTGGGGAACATGGACAACAACTACTAGATTTTTAACGCTATAGCAAAGCATTTTTCTTGAAGAAGAATAAAGAGTAAAGCTGCAGATGTGACTTGAGATATGAATACAAATAATGAAATAACTTTTCTGGAAGTGAGAGAAACAGAAATATTAACTTAAAAACTCAAATACTTTCATATTTATAACATTTTAGGTAGTATGATAAGTATTATGGAAAGAAAGCAAGTTAAAATAGTAAGAAATATTAGGAATCAGGCTCTCATAGAGATAATAAACCTTAATTACAGTTTTACAGTAGAAGAGGGAAGGAGATTATTGCAAAACTAAAATTTTTGTGACTTCTTAAAAAGAATTTTAAAGATCATGGGGAGGCCAGCACCGCGGTTCACTAGGCTAATCCTCTGCCTGCCAGCGCCAGCACCCCGGGTTCTAGTCCTGGTTAGGGCGCCGGATTCTGTCCCGGTTGCCCCTCTTCCAGGCCAGCTCTCTGCTGTGGCCAGGGAGTGCAGTGGAGGATGGCCCAGGTGCTGGGGCCCTGCACCCCATGGGAGACCAGGAAAAGCACCTGGCTCCTGGCTCCTGCCATCGGATCAGCGCGGCAGCCATTGGAGGGTGAACCAACGGCAAAGGAAGACCTTTCTCTCTGTCTCTCTCTCTCTCTCACTGTCCACTCTGCCTGTAAAAAAAAAAAAAAAAAAAAAAAAAAAGTCATAGGGAGACATTCTGTTTTTTTTTTTTAAAGTGGATGTGGAGTTAGAACTAAGCTCATTTTAATCTAGATGAAAGAAATGGCCCTGGAATGGTGCTGAGGTGAACAGCACAGAAAAAGACATACCTTTTGACTTGGAAAATCCTGTCTTTGAGGGGCAGCAGGGAAAAAAACACCAAGAGAGGTAAGCTCAGCCCTCCATCTCCTTTGCATAATTCCTTTATGCATTCATGAATGTAATGCACTAGATATTGCCAACTGGAAATTCACATCATCTTAATTATGGTTGAAGATGCTAACATAGCAATATGATGTGATATGAAAGAGAAACTTCGTGACTTGAAGTGTTCACAAATAAAGTACAACCAATGGACCTCAACTACAATTTGGCCGGTGCCGCGGCTCACTAGGCTAATCCACCTTGTGGTGCCGGCACACCGGGTTCTAGTCCTGGTGGGGGCACTGGATTCTGTCCCGGTTGTCCCTCTTCCAGGCCAGCTCTCTGCTGTGGCCCGGGAGTGCAGTAGAGGATGGCCCAAGTCCTTGGGCCCTGCACCCCATGGGAGACCAGGATAAGTACCTGGCTCCTGGCTTCGGATCAGCGCGGTGCGCCAGGCGCGGCGGCCATTGGAGGGTGAACCAACAGCAAAGGAAGACCTTTCTTTCTGTCTCTCTCTCTCACTGTCCACTCTTCCTGTCAAAAAAATAAAAAATAAATAAAAAAAATAAAAAAAAACTACAATTTGGATTTCTTGAAGTAGAGGAAAAGAGAGTCAAAGTTATTCTAACTTTGCAGCAAAAAAGTCTAATAAGAGGGTACACTTTATTTTTTAAAGATTGATTTATTAGTTGAAAGGTAACATGAGAGGCAGGGAGAGAGAGCGAGATAAAGAAAAAGAGTTCTTTCATTTGTTAGCTCTCTCTCCAAATGTCCACAACAGCTGGATCTGAGTCAGGCTGAAGGCAGAAGCCTGAAGTTCCACCTGGAATTCCCATACTTGTGTCAGGAGCCCAAGTATTTGGTCATATTCAGATGCTTTCCCTGGCCCATGAGCAGGTAGCTGAATTGGAAGTGGAGAAGCGGGACCAGAAATGAGCATTCACATGGGAAACTGATTTTGCATGCAGTGGGCCCTAATGAAAGAACTTAGGAAGACTAAGCTGGAGTAAGCGTGCAAACAGAATGATCTTTAAAAATATTATTTACTTATTTGGAAGGCAGAGCTACAGAGAGGCAAAGGCAGAAAGAGAGTGAGAGAGGTCTTCCATCTGCTGGCTCACTTCCCAAATGGCTGCCATGGCTATGCTGACCTGAAGCCAAGAGCCAGGAGTGTCTTCCAGGTGTAGGGGCCCAAGAACCTGGGCCATCCTCTTCTGCTTTCCCAGGCTACCGCAGAGAGCTGGATTGGAAGTGGAGCAGCCAGGAATCAAACAGGCACCCATATGGGACACCAGCACTGCAGGTGATGGCTTTACCTGCTAAGCCACAGTGCTGGCCCCAAAAACCAGAATGATCTTAAAGAGGGTAGATACAAAGATCACAAACCGAGTTAACTAAAAGATGTTAATGTGTGAATTGATAAGAGATGAGTGGCGGCAGGTAGAGAAATGAAGAGCTAAATTATATTTCAAAACAAAAATTATAGAGAAAATTTCATATTGAATATAAAGCACAGAAGCTTATGGTGAATCAGTCAGCTTAAGGTTTTAAGCTGGAGAATAATAAAGAATTTAAGTTAACACAATTATTTTCAAATGAGAGAAAGATTAATTCAACCTTGAGCATGTCAAGTTTCTGATCCACTTTCCTGCTAATGCTCATCAAAAGAGGCAGTAGATAGTAGATGACAGTTGGAGTACTTGAATTCCTGCCACCTATATATGAGACCTAGATTAATTTATTTGGCTCCTGACATTGGTCTGAGCCAGCACCAAGATGTTGTGGGTATTTGGGGAGTAAACCAGTAGGTGGAATACCTGATTCTCTGTCTCTCTCTTTCTCTTCCTTTAAAATAAAATGACAATAGAATAACATTTTTTTAAAATTTATTTGACAGATAAATTTATTTGACAGTTAGACAGTGAGAGAAAGAGACAGAGAGAAAGGTCTTCCTTCCATTGGTTCACCCCCCAAATGACTGCTACAGCCGGAGCTACTCCGATCCAAAGCCAGGAGCCAGGTGCTTCCTCCTTGTTTCCCATGCAGGTGCAGGCGCCCTAGCACTTGGGCCATCCTCCACTGCCTTCCTGGGCCACAGCAGAGAGCAGGACTGGAAGAGGAGCAACTGGGACTAGAACCCGACGCGCATATGGGACGCCCATGCCGCAGGTGGTGGATTAACCAAGTGAGCCATGGTGCTGACTCCATACAACTCCAGCTTTATAAAAAACAAAAGAGGGGAATGTTGGGAAAATGGCGCAGTTTTATCTATGGCGCGATCTACACCCTGATTTACATCCAAGGCCTAGCCCCCACCGCCATTGCTGGAAGCTAGGTGGCCACAGGGCCCAACCGCTGTTGTCAAGCTCCACCCCCATCCTAATGGGATACGCTACTCCTGCTTCCCTGCCTGCCCTAGGGCAAAGTTTTAAAAGGACTGTTCCAGAACAGGTGGCTCTCTTGGCTTCTCTCTTCCCACTCTAGCCTCCTCTTCTCTCTCACTCCCCTCTCTCCTCTCCTCTCTCCTCTCCTCTCTCCTCTTTCTCTCTTACTCTCCTTTTCCTTCTTTGCCCCTTCCCTCCAATAAACCCTTTCCCTTAAAAAAATAAATAAATAAATAAAATGACAATAAACAAATAACCTCAATTGAGCATTCCTGAAGGTACTTTTCTGGTCACAAGCTTCCTTTTTCAAGATTGTAGTATAGATTGTCCCTAATCAATCACAGTTTGTTTTGAGCTTATGATTTCTCAATTGGATGATCTTACAGAAGTGATAGGTAATTGGTAGATGCCGTATTTTGAACGTTAAGTGTTGACCTCCCGAGCTAGTGATACGCAGTCCAATCCAGGCCCACAGTGCACAGTGGCAGCAGATAGCACAGCTTCTAAGCATGCATGCCACCAGGATCTTGAGTAGTTGTTTTGTTTGTTTGTTTGTTTGTTTTTAATAAATGATTGGGGGGGGCTGGCACTGTGGTGTAGCTGGTAAAGCCGCCGCCTGCAGTGCTGGCATCCCATATGGGTGCCAATTTGAGTCCTGGCTGCTCCACTTCCGATCCAGCTCTCTGCTATGGCCTGGGAAAGCAGTGGAAGATTATCCTAGTCCTTGGGCCCCTGCACCCACGTGAGAGACCTGGAAAAAGCTCCTGGCTCCTGGCTTTGGATCGGCGCAGCTCTGGCCATTGCGGCCATCTGGGAAATGAATCAGTAGATGGAAGACCCCTCTCTCTCTCCCTCTCTCTGCCTCTCCTCTCTCTGTGTAACTCAAGTAAATAAATAAACACTAGAAAACACACTACAATAAAGAAATAAAAACTTTTAAAGAAATAAAATAAGAAATAAATGATGAATAAAAGAATCCACAAAATTAGAAAGAAAAAAAAAAGGTGAGAAACAACCCAAACTCTACACTGTACTGTGTTGCTAAAATATGGTGTTCAGTGGGTTAGGTATATTTTTGTGCATTTTTGAATTACAGTATTTTCCATTTACGATTGGCCAGCAAGATCTCACCCCCTTGTAGACTGAAGAGCGTAAGTCCACGAGAAGTTGCATGGAGTCCAGACTTGCCACTTCCGGAAGCCTTCTGGGCATTTGATATTTCTAAACATTTTGAACAAACACTGACTTTTATATCTAGTCTTGTTGCCTACTACTGTAGCATCATGGAATAGAGTAAAGGATAGCATTGATCCAATTTTTCTCTGCTTTGTCATATAAAAACCAGAAATACTAACTACAGTTGAGATGGGTCCTTGCCAATTCCCATATCCCATTGGCAATTGATATGAATGCCTAGCAAGAATAAATTTAAAAGTGCCTGTTATTTGGAAGTTTCTAACTGATTGCAGGAAAGATCGTCAGGCTACTGAGTTCTTACTAAGTAACATGAGCACACAGAGACAGACAAATAAAGGACAGACAGATTCAAGTTTTTTTTTACTGAATAAGCTAAATAAAATTACCAAATTCCAGATTCCAAAAAATAAACACAAGAAACAATATAAAGTTAAGATAAGTGGAGTAAATTTTGTCTGCAGAAATTTTAAAAATTAGTTTAACATAATTGTACAGCAGTGATTAAATGGCTTCACGAAGTTTCAAGACAATATCTAGTCTAGGTGATAAACTACAAAATAAATCATTACAAAGCTCAAGTAGACTGGTGCTGCCCGACACAGCAACTTACTCATAGCAGATATAAAGTACCAGTTATCTCAGTGACATTATATTAATGGAATGTAAAGTAAAATAGATAACAAAGTATGTATATTTGTAGTCTGTGTTCAGAAAAATCAAGAAATATATTCCTTTAATGTAGACATTCCTTCAGGTAATGGTCATACTAATCACAACTTATGCACAAGTCAAGTCATCTCTTTGACCTGAATTTAATCCTCCTAAATTTCATTGGTTGAAATCCTAACCCCAAATGCCATGGTACTAAGCTACAGAACCTTTATGAGGTGCTAGGTCATGAGAGTGGGTGAAGCCCTCATGAACAAGACCAGAGTCCTTATAAAAGAGAGCCAGGGAGCTCTCTTGCTTTTTCCATGCAAGAAGACGGCTGCCTAAGAAGCAGAAACTAGATCGTCACCAGACACCAGATCAGCTTATGCTTAGATCTTGGACTTCTCAACTTCCAGAACATTGGGGCATAAAAGTTTGCTGATTAAGCCACAAAGTCCATGGTATATTCTGCTGCACCAGCCTACATGGACTAAGACAGCACTATGATGTTGTTACGGCTTAAGTGTGCACCCCAAAGGTTCACGTATCAGAGGCTTGATCCCCATTGAGGTGATATGGGTGGTGGTGGAAACTTTATGAGGGGGTTCCTAATGAGAAGCTTTTTTAGGCCTTCAGTAATGTGTCCCTTGGTTAGTTCTCCTAAAGAGCATTTTTATAAAGGAGTTACCCTGGCCTCTGGTCTCCTCTCTGGCTAAATCTTTGATGATGGGATCTCTCCCTATCACATGCACTTGTGCCATCTGTCATTAGGCCCCAGTCAGAGTTAAGCTGATGTCCTTGAAATCGAAGGCTGGGAGCTAAAGAAATCCTTTTCTTTATAAAGTAAGCCTGCCTCGGTATTTCATCGGAGTGGTGAAAAACAGAATAATATGGACATCATCTTTTTTTTTTTTTTTTTAATGTAAACTGGTACAGCCGCTGTGGAAGTTAGTATGGAAATACCCCAGAAATCTGAATATAGACCTACCATATGACCCAAACCCACTCCTGGGAATTTACCCAAACCAGAAGAAATCAGCATATGAGTTATCTATACCCTCATGTTCATTGCAGCACAATTCACAATAGCTAAGATATAGAATCAACCGGGATGTCCACCAACTGTTGACAGGATAAAGAAATTATGGTATATATACACTATGGAAAACTACTCAGCTGTAAAAAAAAATGAAATTCTATCTTTTGCAACAAAATGGATGCAACTGAAAACCATTCTATTTAGTGAAATAAGCCAATCCCAAAAAGATAGTTAGCATATATTTTCCCTGATCCAAGGTAACCAATGGAGTACCTGAAATGTAATGTATTGGAGTGAATGGGCATTTTGAGATTTGGTTATTATTTACAGCCTTTGTCTCTTCTGTTGAGGAACATTGTTTTTTCTCTTCATACTATTTGTTGAACTCTATTACTTAGTATAGGGTTAATGTTACAATTATTAAGTAAACTGAAAGTAGATCTTCATAAAAATTAAGAGTGGAAATGAGAAAGGGAGGAGGAAGAAGGATTAGAGCATGAGTGGGAGGGAGGTTAAGGTGGGAAGTATCACTATGTTCCTAAATCTGTAAATATAAAACACATGAAACTTGTATAACTTAAATAAGATTTTTAAAAATACAAAAAAATTGATTTTTACATTTATTTGAAAGGCAGAATTACAGAGAGAGAGAGAAAGAGATCTTGCACCTGCTCGTTCACTACCCAAATGGTGGCAATAGCCGGGGCTGAGCCTAGATGAAGTCAGGAGCCAGGAGCTTCTTCAGGGTCTCCCACATGGTATAGGGACCCAAGAACTTGGACCATCTTCTGTTGCTTTCCCAGAAGCATTAGCAGGGATCTGGATTAGAAGTGGAGCAGCCAGGTCTTGAACCAGAACTCATATGGGATTGCCAGCATCACAGGTAGAGGCTTAACCTACTATGCCACAACGCTGGCCCCTGCAGACAGCATCTTAACCTAGGAAAGATATTTTTCCCAAAGGCAAGTTTGCGAATAGTTCTCTCCTTAACTCAGATTCTACAATTATAAAGCTATTTTTGTTTTTCTGAAGAAATAATTTTCTAACTCATTCATTATAATCCTTATATTAAAATAATGATGATTATATATTGAATTCATAACCTCTGTTATATACATATCCGTGATTAAACTGACACAGTTAAATAACAAAACAGACAAAAAGAAATTGGCCAATTTGGGTCAAAAAGAGTTTATTATTAGAAATAATATTTTGTCAAGCAATAAAAGTACATCACTTGAGTAAAATAAATAGATCATCATATTAAGGTCATTCTGTGTGTGTGTGCTTGAACCAAATATTTGAAATCTTATTAAGAGAGAGAATTAGTTTAAATTGATATAACAATTTCAACCTTGCAGAAGAAACCAGGAAATTTAACCACTGTTTCACTCATTTGGGAAATCTGTTCAGAATCAGCCCAAGGTTTGAGAGAGACTACACTGAAATGTGGTGCAGTGCTCCGTCCCCAGACATTCCCGTCTCCAGTTACACAGAGCAACTGCTGTGGACCTCACCACAGAAGGAGACGGAACACTCTGAAATGCGCTGTGAAGGACAACCTGCTTGCATTCCTGCTAGATTAAACAATATGTTTCTGCATCTGACCAGATGATATTTTCGATAACATCAAACCCCAAATCCAAAAACTTTCAGCAGCCAGACGTTTAGTTCAAAATCTCCCCGAATTGTTGCCAACACAGCAGCTGCCAGGAGCTCAGATCTGACCAACAGACCATTTTCCATTTTCCTACCACAAAGGGAGTGAGGAGCGATCTCCCCTCTCCATGACTGATTTGGCTCAGATCTGGAGGAAAGTTGAGGGGGAGGGGAAAGGGAAAAGAACCAAATATTTTGGCGACTCTAGGAGAATGGGAAAGTCCCTAAATAGCCCTCTGAATTCTAAAAGATTTCCCATCTTTGTTTGGGGGATAAGAGATGCCAGATTATATATGATCTTATTTTTAGTCTAGTTCTTTGGAAAGAATTATATTTCACTAACTTCAACAAGTTCATTGAAAGGTCAAAGAATAAGTATATGGCTGATTAGCGTGCTGTCATGCTTATTTGAAGAAATAAATTGGATGAAATGGATGATTTATTTCCTACTTTTCTAAAGGGAAAAAGAAAGTACAAAACATGGACTCCATCTGGGGGAAGAAGCAGATTCAATTCAAAGTCACAACTACCCTAATAACCCAGACCAGTGTATGCCCAAAAGATGGCCTTTTGTAGTCTCTTGGTTTATTAAAACCAAGGAGAGGCAGGGAGTATGGCAGTCAGAACGTGAAACCGAAATATTCCAGAGGCACACTCTCTAGCTCATGGGTTTGGCTGCCACCCAGAATCTGGGTTAACACTGAGAGTAACACAACAAAGACCTAGAGGTAACATAGCTGTAATAGCTTCTACATATAACAACGTCCCAGACGCCTGACAATCCCTCAGCCTGGAAGAGATACAGTGCTAGGACATGGACATGGCTGATGAGCCCCAGAGGAAATGGTAGTGCCAGGCTATGGCTGGTGACTTTTCTCAGTAGCAGTCTATGAAGCAATTATTATTTGCTGAACTTTGTGGGCCCTGAGAAATCCCCATCCTCTAGACAATGGTTGTCAAATGGACATTTATTGGTGAAGTGCAATGTACCATGAATGATAGATCCATAATATTTTGCTGAAACTGAAGTAAAATACAATATACAGCTCAAAATTTTGCCAAGAAATGGAGTCTCAAACTCTGCAAACACAAATCTACTGGAATTTACGTAGGAAGAATAAAAAGAAGTCATAACCTAGAACTTTAAAGTACATGTCAAAAGATGTAGAAGATTCAGAGACTAGACATAAAAGTCTGAGAGTCAAATGGAACATACAGGCAAAACCTTCCTGTATCAATGCTATTGAAAAGCAAGCTTCAAATTCTTCCATCCCTGCAAATGTTCAGATAGACAGACTCTATTTCTTTACTCATTAAACCTGTTCTCAGCCATGTGACTGACTTTGTTCAATGAAGCATTAAACGGGACACCAGCAGAAGTTTCTAAAGTGTTTGCACTTCCCACACAGGAAAAATCTGAGAGGCCACTCAAGCTACCCACCTAAGTCAATCCCTTCACACTTGCTAACAACCAGTACAACCACCCGCGATGAAAGAGACACCATCAGAAACCGACCAGATCCCAGTTCCCAGACACATATACGAAGCCATATGAAACTGGAAAAAAACATTGCTAACTCACAGAATAGTGAGCTCAGAAATTATTGTTCTCTAAAGATGAAAAGTTACAGGTCTGAATGGTTGCAGGACAAACGCTAACTGTTTATTGTGATATTATGTAAGATTATTTGCTGACCTCTTTATTTATTAGAGCATTAAACCTCTGACTATAATGTAAATCAAAAAGGTGTTATCTCAAAAACCAAAATAAATTTAAAAGAGAAAGCTTTCAAGGTTCTTGAATGCAAAAAATGGCATGAATGACTGTAGCTAATGTAACAAGGAGAGATCCAATTCAATTAACTTATACAGCACACTTCGTAGATTCTCCAGGAGGGTCAGAGGGCACACAGCCAGAAACAAAGTACAAATCACTGTGCAGAGACCTTTCCCTGTGTATATTACTGCCTCCACGACAGGTTCCAGCCTCATAAACTCTGTTTGTCACCTTGGACACTGAGCACTGTGACTCTTGCTAGAGTCCCTGCAACTTTTGGAGACACAGGGTAAACACAGGCCCATAGATTTCCTATGTCACCCTGTGACTGAAGCACTTGGTTGCAAATTAAAAACTCCAGCAGGTCTGCATGACTTGCAGTCGGGTAGTAGTCAGATGCAGAAGTAGTCTGCCATCTAGGACTGGAGCAAGAGGGTGGGGAGTGAATTTGTAGCTTTAATCTTATGGAAAAACTTAGCCTATAAAGTAAGAAGTGGTCTAAAAGTGGAGTGTTTAAAGGTGTCTGGCAACAAAAGATAATTTGTTAAAGTCTACTCCTTCACACTTACACCTTCTGTACTTAAGCATACATTAAAAGAACAAATACATCCCCCCTGATTTATTTCAGCCATCAGTCCACAAGTCAGAAGTTCCATCTGCTCTCCTCAGAGGGAGATGTTGCAAACTTCCACTGGTACAGCAAATCCTGCAAGGCCAAGGTCCCCGAATGGCATCGTTACTCTTCTAGTTCCACCAAGAGCTTCTCCTGTGGCTGAATGTTCTGTAAACTATAGGGCAGGAATATAATGTTCCCCATCCTTAAATGCTCTATATAAAAGAAACAAACAGCAGGGGTGAGATTTATTAGAATATTCAGATATGCACATGAATGGAGAAAACATTTGTGGGTACTGCAAAGAATCACACACAGGGACATTTGGAATTTATGGTGCTCATCACCACCTAAGCCTTATTCCCTTTTCTGGAATCCAACTGTTCAATTGGTGATGGTTCTTTACCCACTGAGGTAACTCAAACACTTATTCTCTGAGATCCGAGTTCAGAGACTCTACCTTTAAGCTATAATCTTTTTAATATATTTTACAACTCTTTTGAACATCTGCCTTATAATAATTTATTACTTTTTATCAGAGGACATGGTGATCTCATGGTACCTTTGTTCAAAAGATAGATCTTCCTACCTTCTATGAATAACAAGTATACTAATAGCAGGTGGGACAAGGCCCAATCAGCATACATATTTAGCAGGAAGTTATTAGGTATTTAGGACATAGCCAATCTATCATTTCTACTCCTATGAATTTAGGATTCCTTCTTCAGAGCCTACATTAAGAATTAGCAAGCCTTTTCTGTAAGAATAAAATCACAAATATTTTAAGTGCAGAGACAAAAATCAAAGATATGTGGGTACTTCATATAACCATTTAATCTGATACTGTTTGCTAAACTAAGCTCATGAGCCATAAAAGTTAAAAAAAATGAGCCACTAACTAGATGCACTAACTGGGTGCATAACTTGTTGAATCCTCATTTAGACTACACTAGGTATTTTGAGCATGACAAATTTTTATGTTGTTCACCACTAATTCAAACTTTCAGTCAATGAACAATGCTACAATTAGAATCACTTCTAGCTCTTGCTTTTTGTCCTTGTATGCATCAATCCAATCTATTCTAACATGAATACACACAGAATCTATTCCCACACAACAGCTCTGGGTTCTTATGTGTCCAAATGAGCAAAACCATAGTGTGTAAACTCCATCTTTCTAGGTTTTATTTTGCAAACATCTTTACACACACATCACAGGGCACTGATTCTAGTGACAGGCATGTAGACAACAGGGTTTACATCATCAGGAAAATCATCTTCACTCTTTCAAGGTAATTGCTCTAGGAAAGGTTTCTGGACTCCTCAAGCGAGATGGAAGCAGTCACATTAAGCAGGGGCAGAAGGACAGCTTCTGTGGAAAAACCACATTAGTTATTGTAGCAGACAAGAATCTATTTGTGAGCAATGAGCTCAGCACTGCTGCAGGAAGTGTTGCACTCTACACAGCAAACTACAAGGCCCACCAGCCCCACATTCACTACTCCCCTTGTAACAGCCACATTTCCACCACGGCTCGCCAGTATGCAATAGCCACCAGCGTGGGAGACCAGGATGAGGTTCCTGGCTCCTGGCTTCGGCCTGGTCAGCCATGTCCATTGCAGTCATTTGGGCAGTAACCCAGCAAATGGGATATTTCTTTTCCTCCCTGTCTGTCTGTCACTGTGCCTTTCAAATAAATAAATTAGATCTTAAAAAAAAAAAAAAAAAAAAAAACAAGAAAGAAACACTTTCCTAACTCTTTATTTAACCATTTATCCAGGCATTATGTTTCCTGTAGCCTGCAGAGTACATATAATATGTCACATTACAAGACCTGATGGGGAGATTAAACAGGTTACTATTCTTACCAGTTTTAACTTCTACAGTTTTCAAATAAGTTTAAAACATTTAAGTCGAACATTAAAATCTTTTATTCATTCATTCATTTACTCAATTATATATTTTGTACTTTTTCTGAATTCTGGGAACAATGCTAGGCATTTGGAATGCAATGACAACAGGAAACTGTAACACCATTCCTTTTAGAGCTTGCAGGATACTCAGGAGACCATGACAAACAAATTGTAATACACATGTGTTTATGCAATGTTCTAAGTGTCATGAGAGAGAAATATAGAAGGCTCCAAAAATGCCATCAAAGAAGATTCTACCCATGAGTTCAGGGTCTGTGACGTTGTTTCAATGGATATAATGTTTGACCTGATATCTTAGTGTAAGTACAAAGGAGTAAGATTTGGAAGAGCTTCAGGAAAAGAATGTGTATTCCATCCATCCAGGTCCAAGGAAGAAAGTGTGTGGTCCAAGGAAATGCATAATCTTGGTTGATCTAGAGCAAAAAGTACCCTAGTGAATTCTAGGAACTGAAAGAGAGCTACTGAATAGCATGCAAAAAAAAAAAAAAAAATCCATAGTCCAGCCAGTGGAAGGAAGGGAGGCAAGTCATACAGGTCAATAGGTTATGTAAACATGAAACTGGAACAAAATTCCTCTCTCCAAAAAATTTAGAAATTATTAAAGGTTTTTGAGGAGGTAAGGGACATGATCATTTTTAGTGAACAAATCAATTCTTCTGCTGAATACATGAATGCTGGAAGAGTGGTAGTGGTTTAAGAGTGCAGGTGCGGCCGGCGCCGCAGCTCCATAGGCTAATCCTCCACCTTGCGGCGCTGGCACACCGGGTTCTAGTCCCAGTCGGGGCGCCGGATTCTGTCCCGGTTGCCCCTCTTCCACTCCAGCTTTCTGCTGTGGCCCGGGAGTGCAGTGGAGGATGGCGCAAGTACTTGGGCCCTGCACCCCCATGGGAGACCAGGAGAGACACCTGGCTCCTGGCTTCGGATCAGCACAGTGCGCCGGCTGCAGCGGCCATTGGGAGGTGAACCAACAGCAAAGGAAAACCTTTCTCTCTGTCTCTCTCTCTCACTGTCCACTCTGCCTGTCAAAAAAAAAAAATTAAAAAAAAAAAAGAGTGCAGGTGCTGCTTGGATCAAGGGGATAGCAGTGGAGATGGGGACAAATAGAAGACAGGAGATACATGTAGGCCTATGGATTAGAAAATCCAGATAATAAAAGAGGCATAACCCAGTAATTTAGTCTTGGATTTACAACTTGCACAACTGAATAGAAGTTAATAACAAACACTGAGGCATGAAATGCTGGAGGAGGACAAGTTTAAGAAAAAGACAGTTGAATTTTAAGCCTGTTAAGTTTGAACTGGCTAAAAATGAGAGTTTCACAAGGCAGTTGACTCTCAAAGTCTACAGGGTGATCTGGGCTTACAGTGCACATTCAGGAGTCATCTGTAGTTTGAAGGTGCTTGGAAACATAGAGTAAATAAATTTAACCTACATACAGAGAAAAATATAGCATAAAAAAAGAAAAGAGATAGGAGAAGCACTGAAAATATAGTAAATAAATGGCATTGGGAGAGGAAGAAAGCCTTTTGAAAGGATACAAAAAAAATTGCATCCAGAGAGATCAGAGAAAAGCAGAATTAGAGGTTAATGAAGCCAAGGAAAGAGCATTTCAAGATGAAGGGGTTACTTGAGATTTGCAAATACTATTCAGAGATTGAGTAAAAGAGACAGAAACATGTCCGTTGTGTTTAATGACGTGGAGTCCTTGGGGAGTTTGTAGATATTCTTCTCATGGGATGATGGAGAAGAAGCCAGATTTGAGTGTGTATTGTTAAAAAAAAATAGAAAGAGGCACTGAAAGCTGACAACTTTTTTTTTTGTTTGAGAATTTAAGCAGGGAAGGTCAGAGAAGGAAAAAAAATGAAATAGTGCTTGGCCTCTCCTAAAGAATTCTCATCCAATACCTTTTATGAAGCCTATATAATTAAAAAAATAAAATTTAATAGAGCATTTTAAATTGGATGATTTCACATAAAAGTCCAGCTGTCCTTGAAGCGTCCATGGAGCTGGCAATGCAGATTTATGTTCTATCTCTCATTCGCCAAAAGAAAAACTGTGGTTGGAGAATTTAAGTGACTTGTTCAATATCCAAGCAAGGCAAAGACTGAAACCCACAGCTGCTGTGTTCAAATCCTGGATCTTTTGCATAATTCCATTCTCCTTCTCAGGAAGCATCCAGGAATACAAATGTGCATTCCAGTGCAATTCTGGAATGATTGGAGAGAGAGACCCAACTCAGATATCATATAATCCTGACCTGGAATTAATTTGTGCCCTTAGATGTGAATAATGAAATCAGAGTCCTACGGTCTGGGGTCTCCATCCCTTCCTGGGCAGCTTCTTGGGCTGAAAGAACATTCCCCCTGGATGCGTTCAAAAGAAAACTGTAGGGATCCCTCGGGAGATTTCCCTCAGTCAGTTACTACAGATGGGCCCATGCCCTGTCAGTCATGACTCACTCAGTGATAAAAGTCAGAATAGTCAAGAATCCAATAAGAAATAAAGTATTTGGCCAGGTTCACTCTTGATACTCGAATGGCTGGACTCCAAATGTCTGGTCTCTGAGTTGGAAATATCTTTCCTTAATTCTGTTATGGTTCTCTATACAGGGGGAGCTACTGTTGCAGACATCAATAAAATTCAATGTGAAAAATATTTTTCTGCCTTTTTAGAATTCCTATTCTGTGTGTGTGTGTGTGTGTGTGTGCGCGCGCGCGCGCATTAACTCAATGAACTTATGTTTTATCCTATTATTTCTGTGGTTCACACTTGCTATCAGGTAATCATGTATTAATGTAATTCATTTGAAAATAAAATATTACGTTTCATAAACATCAAACTTGGTCTTTAAAGCTTTATTCTTTCCTTATTGTGAGTTATAGATGCAAAAATAGAAATTATAAGTTGTCTTTATTCTTAAGGACTTATTCAGTGATTTACTTTCCTTAGTTTTTTCCACAATCTGCTCAAGTCTTTGCCACAAATCTGGAATATACAGTAAAAAATTATAATGATTTTTACTTCTAACCCTTAGAAAATATGTTGGCAATGTGAACAATTTACTTAAAATGTCATCAGTTAGAAATTTTCTTTCATCTTCATGAAAACTTAAATGATTTATGTGAACATGAATACATTTAACTAAGAAGTAAACAAATCCAATGGACATAAAGAGGAATCATTTTATTTTATCTCTAAAGCAAGAGTCTATATATAACATTTATGTCTTTCTCAAAAGATATCTAAGTATTTTTATCACAAGTAAATATTTCCTCAAAAATGAAGATCTGGATTTAAAAAATTTAAATTACCATAAAGTGATAGATGGGGAACTAGCAAAATATAAATTATTAAAACTTTAAATTATATTTATATTTTACTATATCTCTTTGAAGTCAATGGAGATGAAAATGATTTTATTTCACATGATATAGGATTAAACTCACCTTGAAAATTTCCACATAAAATAGTTTATGCCAAAATAATAAAATGTACTTCCTCCATGGGCTGGAAAGAATTGTCTTTGAATAAATTTAAGAAAATCAATATAATTACTATATGGTAGTCATCCCAAATTGTGATCTAACACACCTAAAAGTTGAATAGTCAGGGCTTGACTCCTTGTATCTTTGTGAACCTCTTAAATTAGGGCACAGAACACACTTTCCCTGCAACAGCATGGGTTCCCTAGGAGGCCAGCTCTGAGGTGGACTTCCTATGAAGGAGATCTGTAAGAGAAATCCCTCAACGTGAACACCTGTGGAAGTGAAGGAACTAGAAACAGGAGGAGCGGGCAGAGGGAGAGAGAGATGGAGGCTACGGTGTCCACTCATCAAGGGCATCAGCTCAGGTAGAGATGACCTTCAAGTTCTCCCACTTGGGGCAACAAAGCCAAGGGCAACATAGCCATATCCATCATTCACTGGACACTAGTATCCCTGGGAAAGGGCCATGATATTGTGCCTGTCAAATAGAAAACATTATTCAAATACACCTACATTAACTTACATTCCAGTGTTGACTGGGAGGAAAGAGTTAAGGTGGATGACCTGAGATTTTCTCCTTCTCTTTAATAGATAGTGAGAACTGGCCTGAGGGAGAGAATATAAGGTAGACGACCTCTTTAAATCTCATTATCAGCTGACCTCTTGGTAATGAGCTAATGTTATTTGCTGAGAAGAAATGCTTTCAGTCTTGACTGCCTTTAGGATGATGCCCTTAGCTAAGGGTTGCATAAAAAACGGAACTCAAAAGTCTGTAAGGCATGGCTTCCTGGGTAAGACCATGCAAGCTCTGAGCCTCCCTGGAGCTGTTTGGTCCTGAGAATGTTCCAGCTGTAGGAGCAGCTCCGTGCGCACCACAAAGAGAGTGTATTGTTCTAAGTCAGAATCTGGAGAGCTGCTGTGGATGCTGCAGCTATTGCTTTGCCTTGGCTGAGCGTTTCCTTGACTGCATCCTTGAAATCACTTAGTCAAGCTTGCTATCAGGCAAAGTCTAATTCAACAACTAGGCCTTATCAGTTAGCTGGGTGACCTAAGTGGAGCAGGAGAGGTTTATACGGTGTCACTAAGGATACCAGCCTCACAAGGCATACACGGACTTCACTGAGGGTCTCTCCTAGAGAATAGCTTGACTGATTAATATTAATATTTATATTACAGTGTGGCTACTCTAGCTACTTTTTGAATATGTAATACTACAGAGAAGTTCACTGCAATGGGACTTTCCGTGGCCTGATTGTTGGGTGAGATCTAATTAACCCAACAAAACCATATGGCAAAAATTATCGCCTCCCCAAGTGGTGTGCTAAATGCTGGGTGTGACACTGAGAAACGAAGAAACCTGATTTAGAACCTCTGACTCATGCTAACTTTTAGAGTACCACCACTCAAGCTGCAAGGACCAAGGCTACTGTAAATTAAGTCTTCATTGGAGGACATGAATCTTTGGGGTGCTATGAATTTCCTCCAGAAAGGCTAAATCTCTCCTGCTCCAGAAGCCTGGTTGGAATAGCTGCACACAGCTGATCTGCACCGGACAAAGTGCTGGAAGGGGAAGTGTTTCAATCCTAAATTCTTGGTTTAAAAAAATTTATGCTGGCGCCGCGGCTCACTAGGCTAATCCTCTGCCTTGCGGCGCCGGCACACCAGGTTCTAGTCCCAGTCGGGGTGCCAGATTCTGTCCCGGTTGCCCCTCTTCCAGGCCAGCTCTCTGCTGTGGCCCGGGAGTGCAGTGGAGGATGGCCCAAGTACTTGGGCCCTGCACCCCATGGGAGACCAGGAGAAGCACCTGTTTCCTGCCATCGGATCAGCGCAGTGCACCGGCCGCAGCACACTGGCCGCAGCGGCCATTGGAGGGTGAACCAACGGCAAAGGAAGACCTTTCTCTCTGTCTCTCTCTCCCACTGTCCACTCTGCCTGTCAAAAAAATTTAAAAAAAATTCATATAGACCTTGACATATTTATTCATGGTAGGAAATGGATCTGTTTACAAGTAACTAGAAGTGATAAGGATATTTTTTAAAATGTATTTATTAGTTTTTTTAACATTGTTATCTGAAAAAGAAAGAGAGATAGAGAGAGAGAGAAGGGATATTCCATCTGTTGTTTCATTCCCAAATACCCAAACCAGCTGGGGTTGGATCAAGCCAAAGCCTAGTACCTAGAACTCAATACAGGAATCCCAATTGCATGTCTGGGACTCAACCACTTGAGCCATTAGTTGCTGCCTCCTAAGATGCGCATTACAGGAAATCAGAATGCAGAACAGTGCTGGGAGTTGAACCCAAGCACTCTAATATGTGATGCGGGCATCCCAAAAGGCTTGTTAACTACTTGCAGGTCATCTGCCCCAAGGGAATTCTCATCATATGAGGGGCAGTGAAGAGGTAGACATGTTCCCTAGGTTTTTGTCCCAAGATGAAGGAAGAGCCAGTGCTTAGAATAGATTGAATGAGTGGTTCCAGGGGGAGGAGAAAGGAGACAAGTTAGATAAGTTAGTTTTCTGATTTTATTTTTATTATATATTTAAATTTTTTAAAAAATTTAGATACAGGGAGAGGCACAGAGAAAGAGAGCGAGAGGCAGATTAGCAGAGATATCAGATTCTCTGATTGATTTTTCACATGCGTCAAAAGTTGGAACTGGGCCACAGTGCAGCTGTGAGCCAGGAACTCAATCTGGGTCTCCCACATGCATGGCAGACTCAACTAACTGAACCACTCCTGGAAGCTGCAATCTGAAGTGAAGCTAGGACTCAGATCCAAGCATTTGGATGTGGGATGGAAGCCTCCCAAGCAGCGTCTTAGCTACTAGGCCCAATGCCTCCCCATTTTCTGGTTTTAATGTTATTTTCCTTAATGTCACCAATCAACATAAACATGTTATAGTTCCCTTTCTTAAATTTTTTGTAATATAGTTGTAATAAAAGACAAATGTAAAAAGAGTCAGTTTAATTTATAAACTAGTGTAACAACCAAAATAGAGACTTATGGGGATGATACACATGTAAATGATTCATGGCATGATTAGAAACCCCCACTTAAAAATTAAAATTAATTTTTAAAAAGAGTTATGTATTGGCTCATATAACTTAAAAGTCTCAGGCAATATTCTAAGGTCCATTTTTCTGCTCTGTTCTCTCTGAATTAGCTCCATTAATAAGGTCCACGTGGTAGCTCCCAGAAGCTGCAGCTTCATAGCCCAACTGAAAAACTCAATTTTGCAATAATATGGGTGTACTACCCAATGAGCTCATTCAAAGGCTCAGAACTGCTTCTAAATGGCTAGGAAGTTATCATATGGGACATGAGCCCATCCCAGAACCAGGAACTGTGGCCAAAGTTTGCATATCCTGACTATTCCTAGGTTTCACATTCCATTCCTGGAGCTTAGCAAGTGTGCAGCCTCTTGGATGAGTGTTGAGGGATCGCTCATTCATTGACAGCAGAGTGACAGATTTTTGCCATGAAAGATGTAGGTGAAACTGGGATGTCAGGACAAATGACAGCCCATCACATTTTCAGACCAGGAGTTGAGGGAAGGTCAAAGGAGATCAAGGGTAAGGCTAACAAGTTTTTGAATTACACCATTGGTTTGCTCCATACCACAGAGTTCACTAGTTATTAAACCTGTGAGAAGTTAAAAAAAGTTGTTGAGTAAAATTACCTTGGAATATGCTCTGTGACAATTGGGCTTAACAAGTAAAGGAAATAAAAAGACAATCAGGAAGCCCAGCTTTTCCTAAGACTTTGCCCAGAATTTTCTCAAATACCTGCACTTTAAAATGTCTACTTCTACTTCCTTTTCCCATCTCTACTATTCTGTAGGTTGTGAAAAGAGTCTAAAAACATATGTAGACTTTTAAAATAATTATATGAACATGGATTAAATCATTCATCTGACATATCTACACACTCACCCGTCTCTGAATATGTTCAAAGAGAAAAAGAGTAAGAGCCATATTCTGTTCTTTTTGTTTATTTACTCCAATGCAAGCACAGATGCATTCCTTGAAAATATTAGCCAAGTCCTCTTCAGTGAATTTTGTGACATAAGGTTAAAGATAAGTATTTGAAACATAAAAATCTGTTCAAGGATAATTTTTTATTCAAAATAAATCTGTGAACATATCCAGTGGAAAAATTCAAGTAATTCGTTCTCTGAAAGATTTGCTGCCTGCTGTGTGATTTCCAAAGAAGTCACAAATAAAGAAAAGAAAAGAACACTTGAATCAGAGCGATGCACCATGGAAGAAAGGCAGCAGGTACACTTCAGCACTAGCGAGCTGACTTGGAGTGATCACACATCAGACGCAGTCACCGCCCAGCCCAGTAGAGGCGGGCGGCTGAGAAGGCCCTCTGGCTGGCATTTGCTTTCATAAATGACTGCATGCCACGATCTGAGCTTCAGGGTGCTGACAAACTTGGAAAGAAGATAATGCACTCAGAAAGCCAAGTTCATAAAGTACTGATTGATCTGATTCATGACTGCTGTCCCCACAGGCACTCTCTGTTCCTACCCCATGCCAAATTCAAAGCTAGACTGAGGACTTCTGTGCTTTCACCTTAAAGATCCACTTACACCAAACCGTGCACTATTAAAGTATTGGATATTCCAGAGAAGTAGAGGAGGAGGCTTTACCCGGCATACCTATAATAATTTATGCAGAACATTTTTAAAAATGCAGTTTCTACAAAATTTTTCTGTGTCATTACTGTCCCTAAAGCTTCCCTTTTCTCTCTGATTTCTTCTCTCTGCCCTTCTGTGTGGTAAGATCTAAAAGTATGGCCGGTGCCTCAGCTCACTAGGCTAATCCTCCGCCTTGCAGTGCTGGCACACCGGGTTCTAGTCCCAGCCGGGGCGCCGGATTCTGTCCTGGTTGCCCCTCTTCCAGGCCAGCTCTCTGCTGTGGCGAGGGGGTGCAGTGGAGGATGGCCCAGGTGCTTGGGCCCTGCACCCCATGGGAGACCAGGAGAAACACCTGGCTCCTGCCATCGGATCAGCGCAGTGCGCCCGCCGCAGCGCGCCAACCACGGCGGCCATTGGCGGGTGAACCAACGGCAAAGGAAGACCTTTCTCTCTGTCTCTCTCTCTCACTGTCCACTCTGCCTGTCAAAAAATAAAAAAAAAATAAAAATAAAAATAAAAAAAAGATCTAAAAGTAAAGCTAAATCGTGTGCTGCCGTGACATCTATGGAAATCCACAAAGTTTCAAAAAGCATAACTTTAATTCTTCAGATAAGGTCCTCTGGCCAACAACCAATGCAGCTTCTGCTTATCCCTGCATGGCAGGTTTCAGTTACCTGCCAGGGAATTGCTCAAGCCAGCGAATCACATCCACCATGGAAATTGAGGGCATTCCCATCTCCTAAAAGCTTCAGGCAACTGCTGGTGGCTCCTTTTGTCCCTGAGTGCAGCTCCCATGTGGTCCACATGCTGTACTGTACTCCTTCCTGCATTATGAGTAAACAAGCATACTTCAAAAGGTTCATAGAAAGTAGAATTAAAAGATAAATATAAGGGTGGGCGTCTGTTGTACTGAGTTAAGCCACTGGATGCAGTGCCCACATCCCCTATGAAAATGCATGGGGTCGAGTCCTGCCTCTGCTTCTGCTCCAGCTTCCTACTTAAGAGTACATCTGGAAGCGCAAATCATGGCTCCAGCACTTAGATCCCCGCCACTCATGTGGGAAACCCTGATTGCATTCTAGGCTCTTGGTTTCAGACTCTCCCAGACCTGGCTGTTGCATCTCTCCTGTCTCCCCCTGCCCCTTTTCAAATAAGTAAGTAAATAAATAAATAAAATTTATTTATTTGAGAAGTAGAGTTAGAGACAGTGAGGGGGACAGACAGAGAGAAAGGTCTTCCCTCTGCTGGTTCACTCCCCAAATGGCACTAATGGCCAGAACTGTGCCTATCCAAAGCCAGGAGCCAGCAGCTTCCTCTGGGTCTCCCCAGGTGCAGGGGCCCAAGCACTTGGGCCATCTTCTACTGCTTTCCCAGGCCATAGCAGAGAGCTGGATTGGAAGAGGAGCAGCTGGGATTAGAACTGGCGCCTATATGGGGTGCTGGCACTGCAGGCAGAGGATTAACCCACTGCGCCACAGTGTCAGCCCCAGTAAAATACATTTTTTAAAGTAAGGTTTTTTTTGTTTGTTTGTTTGTTTTTGTTTTGTTTTTGACAGGCAGAGTTAGACAGTGAGAGAGAGAGCAGAGAGAAAGGTCTTCCTTCCGTTGGCTCACTCCCCAAATAGGCACGCTACAGCAGGCACGCTGCGCCCATCCGAAGCCAGGAGCCAGGTGCTTCCTCGTGGTCTCCCATGCGAGTGCATGGTCCAATCACTGGGGCCATCCTCCACTGCCTTCCTGGCCACGGAAGAGAGTTGGACTGGAAGAGGAGCAACCGGGACAGAATCTGGCACCCCAACCAGGACTAGAAGCCGGCGCCCATATGGGATGCTGGCGCCGCAGGCGGAGGATTAACCAAGTGTCAAAATTTTTTGTGAACCCTTCATGCTCATACGTAACTAATAAATTGCTCTTGATCTCATCTGTCCAGTGTCAGCTGTTCCTGGCGTGCTATAACTCTAACACTAGGACAGTGGTGTATGCAGAAGGTGATGGAACTACCAGCCTGTAAGATGGCATGCCTCAAGGATTCTGATTGCAGATTAGAGTTCTTCTCTCTCTTACTTCCATCTATCCATTGCCTTTTCCTACCACCTCAAGAATGAGAAAGACAAATCAGTATTGTGGTGCAGAGTAGATGAGGCCACCACCTGCCACATTCGCATTCCATATCTGAGTTCTGGCTGCTGCACTTCTGATTCAGCCTCCTACTGATGTGCCTGGGAACACAGCAGAAGACTGTGTAGTTGGGCCCATGCTACCCATGTGGGACACCTGGATGGAAATCCTGGCTCCCAGTTTTGGCCTGTCCAGCACCTGCCATTGCGGTCTTCTGGGGATAGGATATATTCTCTCTCTCTCTCTCTCTCTCTATCTCTATCTCTGTCTCTCTCTCCCTCTCTTTCTCTCCCCTGCATTTTGTTGCACTATGTTTTTCAAATAAATGCCAGCGCCATGGTGCAGTAGGTTAATCCTCCGCCTGCGGTGCTGCCATCCCATATGGGCGTCGCTTCTAGTCCCGGCTGCTCTGCTGTGGCCTGGAAAAGTAGTAGAAGATGACCCAAGTGCTTGGGCCCCTGCACCCACATGGGAGACCAGGAAGAAGCTCCTGGCTCCGGGCTTCTGATCCGCGCAGCTCCAGCCATTGCGGCCATTTGGGGAGTGAACCAACGGAAGGAAGACCTTTCTCTCTGTCTCTCTCTCACTGTCTCTAACTCTACCTCTCAAATAAATAAATAAAAATAAAATCTTAAAAAATGAATCTTTTTTAAAAGAAAACGATTTTATAGCAAATAAGGGGTCATGTGACAACAAGAAAAAGTACCTGCTGCTACCACAATCCACCAAATCCACCAAATTCCAGCAGAGATGTGAAGTCGCATTTTACTGTTATTGGGCTATCAGTCTGTGAAGTAGAGGTACAATTTACAGTGTGAACACAGCTTCCAGTCTAAGTTCCATATCCTTGCACCAGCGTTTTCCCCTCTTGTTTGCAGATTTAAATGAAAATCAAATTATGCCCAGGTCTTTTGATAAAAGCAGAATTAAAAAAAAATAAGAATATCTATGTGAATGAAATATTCAATAGAAAGAGGTGTCCTAACGCTTTTCTGAGGCTTATTAGAGAGGCAGTGCCTCATGTAGTCTTTACAAAAGCAACCGATCGGTGTTAATCTCCTCGGCACAGAGGAGGACACTGGGTCCTGGTGCTGGGGATTTGCCCAGGGTCACACAGTGATAAAGAGGAAGCCAGAATTTAAAACCAGGAAACACTTATAGATTGTGTTTTGCTTTCCTGCCCATTTACTAACATGTGACAGGTACTGAGTAAAGCCCTGTTTGCACCAGGACCTTCGTCCTTGTTTTTGCAAATCCTCTGATCCTTTCATCTGCTCCTAAGCATAGTCTCTTTGAGGATCCTCGCTAGTGCCTCACTCAGGACGAGGCACACAGCAGGGGTCTGTATTCCATAGAAGGTTTGCATGAACGCGAACGAACGCACAAAAGCATCCATTCGTGCCTAAGCCATATTGAAAAATGGCCTAAATGTATTTACAATCAGATTTGTATCCCAGTGTGTCCACTTGGGATGCTTCCTTTATGCACCTTCACAGGTTTTTTCCTGTTAGGTTGTTTTCTCGCTATATTTTCAGGGTGTCCAATAAGATCTCATGACTCCACCCAGAATTCCATCAAACTCATCCCAGTGGGACTTGATTGACAACACATCTTTGCCTGACCTCTTTCTTTTGCCTCTCTCTTTCACATCCCCTTAATTCTTTTCAGGGAGCTCTTCCTGGTAGGTCAGTTGCACTTCAAGTCCAGCCTACGCAGTTGATCCTATGACAACATCTCTCTGACGCAGAACACAACCTCTCACTCAACATTTGTGAAATTCACTGCTCTTGATTAGCTTTACACATCCTGTATTGGTTAGGCTCATTTTGCTTTCCTTCCTGCCAATTCCTGAAACAGTTCACATTCATGTTGCTCTGTGCACTTGTCTAATTTCATCAGCCACGTGCTGACTTTATAATTTACTTGGGGTTTTGGTGTTTTCTCAGATCCTATTCCTATGCTCTCAGGGGTGTGCACTCACTTAGCCTTCTGAAAATGTTTAAACTCTCCTTAGCATTTTAATATTTTTCAATCATTCTCCTCCTTTTGAAAATGAGGTGTTCTAAGCTCAGAGCGGACTCCCAGGCTTCTCATTTGGCAGCAATGGAGCTGAGCCCAGCAGTTAGGCCTCTTGATTCCTGGATGAGTGCTCACTCACACATTTACCAATCACTGCTTCAGCCTATGTGTTCACATACTGAAAGCTGTTTAGGTTGCTTGAAAATGTCTTAACTTAACCCACTTTACAACCAGATACCAAGCAAAACAACAGATTCTAATTCTATGCTTATGTGGCAAATCACTTACTTGTGCATACTAAATACCCCCCAAATCATTTGTGCTCTGGATTTTAAGTCATGGGTAACTTGCCCAGCAAGGGTTACTTCGAGTCTGTAATGAAATCCAAAAACATTCCACAGCATGCACTTGAAGGCATCTGCAAAGTAAAGTACCAATTCTGAGTTTGGATCTCCACAAAAGCGCCTCTGTGGACCTGTCCACATTTTGCATAAATCAGGGCATTGTGACCTCACACCTCAGAGTTCTTTCAGATTGGATTTTTCCTCAGAAATTGCCCCTGCCAGAGAAATGAAAAAAGAAATCAATAAAGTTTTGACTATATAATATAAAATATACTACTATTTTAGTCCTTACAATATTCTAACATGTTTATACCTATTTTCACATTCCTTATATGAAGGCATTGCTACAAAACCCAAAATTAAAATAATTTGTTTAATATAATAATCATAAGTCATTTTATATTCATGGGAAACTAGCCTACCTTATTGTAGAAATACATTGACTTTTCTCAGTACCTTAGAACACTTTGTCTCAATAGCTGGAGATTTGTGCATATCCAAAATTTGAATTTTTAAAATTTTAATATATTGTCTTTTTTTCTTCAAGGGGTGAGATAAAATTTTCTTAGAGGTATGTAGCCTGTCCTTCTTCACAGTGAGATTTTCTTTGTCAACACTAACAGTATTGATTAAATTAATATTGTCATCAAAAGAAAAGGCCATGGGGCTGGAGTTGTGGTGCAGTAGGTTAATCCTCCACCTCCAATGCTGGCATCCCATATGGGCAACGGTTCGAATCCCAGCTGTTCCTCTTCCAGTCCAGCTCTCTGCTATGGCCTGGGAAAGCAGTAGAAGATGGCCCAAGTCCTCGGTCCCCTGCACCTACGTGGGAGACCCGGAAGAAGCACCTGGCTCCTGGCTTCAGATCAGGCAACTCCAGCCGTTGTGGCCATTTGGGGAGTGAACCAATGGAAGGAAGACCTTTCTCTCTGCCTCTTCCTCTCACTGTCTATAACTCTACCTCTCAAATAAATAAATAATCTGTAAAAAATTAAAAGAAAAGGCCCTATCTATTCTATCATGAAAGAGAAGATAGAAACGCTATTTACTTCTTCTTGTTCAAATATTAACCTCCTGAATAAATTCAGCCCTCATTGATACTTTTCAAATAACATTAAAGCCATGTGAAACCTAGCATGTGAAGCTAGAATGTGGATCAGTGTATTCAAGTCAAAAAGTATCTATTGGACATTTACTTTATGCCACACACTCTTCTAGACTTGAGTTGCATTAGAGACCAAAACAAATGCAGACTCTCATGAAACTTTTATTACAGTAATAAATGTTTGAAAATTCAGTTGGGAGTGTGACAGTTGGAGAATGGGCTCACCAATAGGAGACCTAGGCACAGGTGCATCTGGGGGAAGAACATTCCATACAGGAGAGTAGGCAGAAGGAGGGTAAATGAAACATTCATGAGGCGGAAATGACTCAGCATTTTTGAGGGACAACAACCAACAGTGTGGCTAGAGAAGTCTTAGAAGAGGTTTGAGAGGAATGGAAATGAGATCATGTAGAACTTTGTAGTCTGCTAAGGCCTCAGGTTTTTACTCAGGATGAAATAGGATGTTATAGGGATTTAAGCAACAGAATTATATGATCTCACTTGTGTTTTAAAAGTCAAAGTTAAGGCCGGTGCCGTGGCTCAATAGGCTAATCCTCCGCCTCGCGGCGCCGGCACGCCGGGTTCTAGTCCCAGTCGGGGTGCCGGATTTTGTCCCTGTTGCCCCTCTTCCAGGCCAGCTCTCTGCTGTGGCCCAGGAGTGCAGTGGAGGATGGCCCAAGTGCGTGGGCCCTGCACCCCCATGGGAGACCAGGAAAAGCACCTGGCTCCTGGCTTCGGATCAGCGCAGTATGCCAGCCGCAGTGTGCCGGCCGCAGCAGCCATTGGAGGGTGAACCAACAGTAAAGGAAGATCTTTCTCTCTATCTCTCTCTCTCTCACTGTCCATTCTGCCTGTAAAAAAAATTTTTTTTTTTAAAGTCAAAGTTAAAAAAAAAAAAACAAAAAACCTCTCTCATCTGTGCCAAGACTCTGCTGTAGCAGAATGAATGCAGGAAGCCTGTTACTAATGTAGATCAGGGTGAGGTAGGGTGACGTAGATCAGATGATAGGGATGCAAGAACTGAGAAGTGAATTGATATCAGCTAAATTCTGATGGTGAGATCAAAAACTTTTGCTGGCATTTGAACAGAAGTTAACAAATGAAAAGAGGAACAAAGTATAACTCAATTTTGTTTCAGCAATGAATAGGATAGAGTTACTTTTATATTTTCTTTGCTTTTAAGATTTATTTATTTTTTATTTGAAAGGCAGGGATACAGAGAGAGGGGGAGAGAGAGAAGGAGAGAAAGAGAGAGAGAGAGAAAGATAAAGAGAGAAAGTTCTTCTATCTACTGTTTCACTCCCCAAATGGCACAATGGTCTAAACTGGGCTGATCCAAAGCCAGGAGCCAGGAGTTTCTTTCAGGTCTCCTACATGGGAGGAGGGGCCCAAGCACTTGGGCCATTTACCACTACTTTCCCAGGTGCATTAGCAGCAAGTTGGATTGGGAGGGGAGCAGCTAGGAATTGAACCAGTGCCCATATGGTTTGCTGGCGCTGCAGAAGGTGACTTAACCTGCTAAGGCACAGTGATGGCCTTTATTTTTATTTTTATTTTCATTAATTTGAAAGGTGGAGACAGTGACAGAGAGAAGAGAATGCCTATAACAGCCAGAGTTAAGCCTGATGAAAACCAGGAACTGGGAACTCAATTGGATCCCCCACATGGGTGGAAGGGACCCAAGTACTTGAATCATCATGGCTGCCTTAGTGGGTCTGAATTAGCAGGAAGGTGGAATTTGGAGTATAGCCAGGACTCAAACCCAAGCACTCTGATATGGGATGCTGGCAACCAAGTGAGTCCTTGATCAAACCAAGTGGTCACTCCCAGGATTTTATTTTAATTTTTTTGAAATAGGAAACACTGTGGGAATGGTGAAGAAGTCAAGTTTGAATATCTACATTTACACAGGCAAGAGAAAATTTCTCATAGTTTGAGTCATCAGTATATAGATAGCGTTTTAGGCCGTGGAATTGAGAAATACAACTAACAGGAGTGAGGGTAGATGGAGAAAACAAAAGGAAACTTTGAGCAGTGTGGCCTTTATTTATTACTACGCGTATTCCCAAGTGGGATCTTCACAAATATGAACTTCATAAGGAATTAAATGCTCTATCCTTCTAAAACATACAAAATAAATCAAACTGGTATTATCCTATCCTAAAGATTCTCTCCTTTTTACATATGACTAAGATGCAGTTTCAAAAAAAAGATTCCAAGTGTTGGGGATCTATAGTCTCAGGAGCTATTTTTATAAATTAATGTTTGATTGTGACGATGACAGATATAGCGTTAAATCACAGAATTGCATGGATCTAAACCCCAAATCCTTCCAAATAATCCTTCCATTACTGATAAATACCCCCAAATATGTGTTTTTATTTGCATTCTTCAATGTATCCAATAATTCCCTTCTTCCAAGATTCCTTATTTATTATTAATCAGATTAAGCAAATCTACCCAGAAGTCCTACAAGATATGTGTGTGTTTGTGCATGTTTGTACATTTCCATTTTAATGTGAAGTCCACAAGCTTTCTTTTTACTTTATTTAAAAATATCATTTTTATAGAAACAAAACTATGACCAAAACAAAACTATGATCTCTTATGTTCTAACACAACATCTCTTATGTTAAAACATAAGAGACCTAATATTCCAGGAAATATTTTAGGGGAAGTGGCACCTGATCTAATAGAAATAGAGGTAGGGGTACAGACAGGTGGAGATGGAAGTGGAGGTGGAGGTGGAGATGGAAGTGGAACCAGAGACAGAGATGGAGACAGAGTTAGAGATAGAGATAAAAATCAGATGGAAATGGATTAGAGATAGAGATAGAGAAGAGAAGAGATAGATATTGAGATATAAATAGAGATGCTGAAGTTAGAAGGAGAGTCAGAGGGAGGGAGGGGAAAGAGAATGAAAGTGATATTCATAGATACACTCAGAGACAGACTTTAAAATTACATCAGTGTTAAGCCTATTAGTTACCATTAGCATTTAACCAATGAGGACAACTTAAATTACACATTTCATGTGGTAAATTACATATACAACATTTTATGCCAAAGAATATTCAAAAGCTGTGGAAAATGGAATTCAAAGCTAAGTTTATTTTAGTGCAAAAGCATTTGAAATCCATGCACACATTTTTTGTTAATGCATTTTTTTCCTTGAAGATTCTTCTTAGCCTATAGTGACATGTATTTTCAGTATGAATTGTGATAGGTTTCAAGTAGAAACTCTTCCTATAAAAATAGTTTTTTTCTGGCACTGATTTGTCACGCCAGCAAAATTTCAATCAATTTTATTGAATATTTGGATAATCAGATCAGAAATATTTTTTTTCATTCTGTAACAAAAGGTTGAGATGCACAGAGTACTAGGAAAAAAACCGCAGAGTGTAATGATAAGAAATCAGTGTCAAAACTGATAACCCCAGCCTCATACACTTTATGCAATGATCACTCCATCATCCACTGAATTCTTGGAGTGATACTCCAACAACAGCTGTTACAATAGATGAGTGTGGACCACTTGATCAGTATGCCAGATGTGTGTACTCATTGCAGCTGTTAGGTTATAAGAGAAGGGGAAACAAAATCCTGCCAAAGTCATGTCTATAAGAACAAAAATATTTTGCATTGTACACAGGTTAGAAAAAGAAATCCTAAATTCAAGGGATAAAAGTGAAGTTTTGCAATGTGTAGCCTAAACTAATAATATCTCTTTAGGTCCAAAGAGACGTTTCCCTATAAGAAATAAACACTCACATCTTCTTCCCATATCTGTTCACTGGCTTTATGTGATGCTGGGTTCTGTGTTCCCAGGGAGAAAAGATCAATAGCTCTGTAAAAGCCATCATCATGAACCCTTCTTCAGGTTATTCCAGGTCTCACACACACACACACACACACACACACACACACACAATCTGCAAACACACATACAACACTGTACAATGGAAGATAATATATAGGTTTACATTAACTGTGCTGTTGATAAGTTACTCTGAAAATTAAAAATTCTCTCAAGCAAGTTTTGACAGTACATTTGATGGTAAGTGATAAGACAAACATTTGGCAATGCTGTATAGTATTTGTGTCTATTCAGGATTGCTTTACCTTATCATTTGCATTTCTTTGGATATCTTTTTAGGTGCATATGCTAATAAAAATATAGTACACATGCTGAACTAAGCAATACTTCTTTGGTGGTCATTTGCACTAAGACTAAAACTGTTTTTCAAGACCTGATACCCGACTTCATTTATCACTTCCTCATATGGTCAAATAACTGGATTAACAATCAAAGAGCAATTGGTAAGCATTTCTCAAGGCTTTCTGAGTTCACCCACTGAAAAGCAGACCAGAGTCAGGCAATGCATCATTCCAAGCAGAAGAACTCACAGTGTGTGAAAGTCCAAGTGAAAACGCATCTCAAAACAGGGTTTCTTCTAAAAGAAGCTAACTGTGCTAGAATTATCAGTCTTTCCAAGCCTATAACATTAAATATAGAGAAATTAAGCAATGTTTGAATGTTCCTGAGGAAAATACATATATTACCACTTTCTGTCCATAGATAAATATTAGCACAGCATGCATAAAAGTGGATAGATATATATATATACTAAACAATGTTGTACATTGTAATTTAGATTCACTTAATGAAAATCCAAGGATTTTCCAACTTACTTTAGTCTGTACACATATAAAGAGATGAAAACCTTTAGAAGTGACTCCAGTCATTCCAAACATTTTTCACAGATAAAAATCACAAAGGACAAGTTCCAAGTTTAGGAAAATTGGCTGAGACTCCATAACTGGCAATTTCCCTTCCCTCCCCCATTTGTGAGCCGGGTGTTTGTGTAGTAAAGCCTTTGAAGTCCACGGGAGTTCTCCACATAGAAGAAATTGCGTCTGGTGAAACAGGTCTTTGCTTTGTGGTTTCCCCCACACATTTTGCAAATGGTTAGTACAGCACTCACATATATTCATGTTGTAATGTCTGCTTTCCTTCATGATATCATAAAATGGTCCATTGTGTGGTATGATCATGAAATAATGTTAACCTCCATACTTTGCAGAAACAAAAATAGTTACCTAGGTAAAATTAATTATAATTAATACATAATATTAAAAGTTAATTTTAAAACATATGTATACAGAGAAGAATGATTCGGAATATCCCCATTAATTCATAGGCAATATTACCTCTCTTTCTCTATCTGCCTCTTGCCCATCTTCTGCCTCCTCTCTCTTCCTCCTTCCTTCACCTTCTCTGCCACTGTCTCTCTGTTTCTCTTTCTCTCTCTCCCTAGATAGAAGTCAAATCATTTGGCCTCAAGTTTTCCACATTAGTGTCTAGTCTAAAATGGAATTTCTTTTGAAGGCTTAAGCAAAATCTGTCTAACTATTTGTGAGTTATGTGAAAATAGAAGAAATATGTTTCTCTAGTTATAAAAAAAACTGTTAAGGTTTTTTTTTTTGTACATATAAATCAAATAAGGCCAAAGTTATAAACTTCAGACTTGGAAAGATTAGAGTACCATTAAGAAAAGAAAATGTAGCCAAATTCATGAAAATCTTTTAAGTGATTCTTATTACTTAATTTATATAATTTAAACAAAACTTATTTAAGCATATGTAGGAATACATGTCTGCATGTCCAAAATATCATGGGATTCATGTCTTAATGCAGCTAAAGTGCATGCCTGCATGCTTTCTCTCTCCCTCTCTCTCTCTCTCTCCCCTCCTTCTCCTACTCTTCCTCCTCCTTCCCCTCTTCCTTTCCCTCTCTCTCTCCCTCCCTCACTTCCTTCTTCCTTTTTGATATTAAAAGTAATATCTAGAACTTAAAATTCAAGAAATGGTTAAATGACTATACCACAAATAATATTAAATATTAACATGGGATATATTATAAGGGTATTTCAAAAGGTTCTTGGAAATATGAAATTAAATTATAAGTCTATTTTGGTGCAAAGTATTTTTAAACCCTGTATTGTTTATTTGTAATCCGTATTTCCATAAATTATTGACGTCCTCTAGTATGCCTGAATTTCAGATATGGAATCAATCCAAATGTCCAACAAATAATGACTGGATTATATATATATGTATATGTATATATACAATTGTAATTGAGATTCACTTAATGAAAATCCAGGAGTTTTCCACATATACATACATAGATACCATGGAATACTACTTAGCCAAGAGAAAGAATGAAATCCTGTCTTTTGCAAGAAAAGGGATGCAACTGGAAACTATTCTGCTTAGTGAATTAAGCCAGTCTCAAAAAGACAAATGTGTTTTTTCTTATACGTGACAGTTAATATAGAGTACAAAAAGGGGCCGGCGCCATGGCTCACTTGGCTAATCCTCTGCCTGCAGTGCTGGCATCCCATATGCACACCGGGTCCTAGTCCTGGCTGCTCCTCTTCCAGTCCAGCTCTCTGCTGTGGCCCGGGAAGGCAGTGGAGGATGGCCCAAGTGCTTGGGTCCCTGTACCCACATGGGAGACCAGGAGAAGCACCTGGTTCCTGGCTTTGTATCGGCATAGCTCTGGCCATAGCGGCTATTTGTGGTGGGTGAACCAATGAAAGGAAGACCTTTCTCTCTGTCTCTCTCTCTCACTGTCTAACTCTATCTGTCAAATAAATAAAAAAATAGAGTACAAAAATGCATAAGAATAAAATGGACATCTTGTGATATGATTCTCATTTGCAGTCTTTATTTATGCTTCTGTATAACTGTGGTTTTCTTACTTTATATTTGCTGAATATTATTGTTAGTGATGAATTAAGCCTTTGATTACAAAGTGGGTTAAGATTAAATCTTTGCAAAAATTAATGACAATAAAAGAAGGAAGGGAACGAGGGGGCTTGGAAGAGAAGGAGGGAGAGGGAGGGAAGTACAATTATCTTCTTAGATATACATAAAATCTGTTCTCTTTGTATTAATAAAAATAAAGCCAAAATATTTTGCACCAAAATAAGTTCATCTTTTAATGACATTTTCCCTGAACTTTTTGAAATACCTGGTATGTGTGTGAAATCTTTTTATAAAAGAAAAAAACAGGGATTACATTTGGGTGACAGATCAAGTTTTTGACTGCTCACCTGATGCATGTCCCATGTCACCCAGTGTTCTGCTCTCACTGCGTATTCATCAGCGTCTCTCCACCCTGAGTGCCACTTCTAAACAACCCACCAGCTCATCCTTCCAGTCCCTAACTGTGGTCTAAGGCAAACCTATGTATCACAATTGATAAGCATCTTTTATTTCATTATTCTAGATGACCCAAGAGATACCAATTTTCCTGTAGTTTTAAAATGGTAGCATCACCGTCTATAAAACTGTCTGGCAGCTGAGGTGCAAAGCAAACCGTGAGCATGCTCTGAAGTCCCCAGTGACTGTGGCGAGTACTCAGCTCTGGGCTTTGAACTCTGCATCACTCTCCTTCATCCTTTGGAAAACTTTTCACCATTGGCTATTTCTTCATATTCCTCAGCATATTTGGAATGGAGCTCAAATTCCATTTTTCTTCCTCTCATTTCATTCCCTAACATCTTGAGGTACACCATCATCTTCATGAAAGGCACCTCACTGCTGTGGTCTTCCAGTGCCAATACCTTCCAGGACTTCACTTCTAGGATTTCACCATTTCTCATTCCCAACTTGTTATTTATTTATTTATTTATTTATTTTATTTTTTGACAGGCAGAGTGGATAGTGAGAGAGAGAGACAGACAGACAGAAAGGTCTTCCTTTTGCCATTGGTTGGTTCACCCTCCAATGGCCACCACGGCTGGCGCGCTGCGGCCGGTGCACTGCACTGATCCGATGGCAGGAGCCAGGTGCTTCTCCTGGTCTCCCACGGGGTGCAGGGCCCAAGCACCTGGGCCATCCTCCACTGCACTCCCTGGCCACAGCGGAGAGCTGGCCTGGAAGAGGGGCAACCGGGACAGAATCCAGCGCCCCGACCGGGACTAGAACCTGGTGTGCCGGCGCCGCTAAGTGGAGGATTAGCCTATTGAGCTGCGGCGCCGGCCCCCAACTTGTTTTAAAAATAATTTCTTTATTTTTACTGACTTAAAAAAATTGTATGTATTTATGCAGTAACATGTCAGATTTCAGTACAAGTATGCATTGCATAGTAGTTAATACTGGTACACAGATTTATTTCCTCAGACATTTGTCATTTCTTTCTAGTGAAAATATGCTATATCCTTTCTTCTAGTTTTCTTTAAGAAAAATATATAGCACATTGTTATCTACGGATCCCCTACTAGGCAATAGAACACTAAAACCTCTTATCTAACTATAATTTAGTACCCATTAAATAAGTTTTTGCCTTCTCCCTTCCCTCCACCTCTCCATCCTTCTCTCAACTTCTATGAGATCAACTTTATCAGACACCACATATGAATGAGAGTATGTGGCACTCTGTGCTTCCATGTTTGGATCCATGTTACCCTGTTGTAGAGCAGGATTTCTTCATTTTACATTTGTTGTACTGCCATTGCCTCCAAACCACCACCCTGACTCAAATTTCCACCTCCTTTCCTTGATCCATTCTCCATTCTGATTTCTTTTTCTTTTTTTTTTTTTTTTTTTTTTTTTTTTTTTTTTGACAGGCGGAGTGGACAGTGAGAGAGAGAGACAGAGAGAAAGAAAGGTCTTCCTTTGGCCGGCGCCACGGCTCACTAGGCTAATCCTCTGCCTTGCGGCGCCAGCACACCGGGTTCTAGTCCCGGTCAGGGCGCCGGATTCTGTCCCGGTTGCCCCTCTTCCAGGCCAGCTCTCTGCTGTGGCCCGGGAGTGCAGTGGACGATGTCCCAAGTGCTTGGGCCCTGCACCCCATGGGAGACCAGGAGAAGTACCTGGCTCCTGCCATCGGATCAACGCAGTGTGCCGGCGGCAGCGCGCCGGCCGCGCCGGCCATTGGAGGGTGAACCAACGGCAAAGGAAGACCTTTCTGTCTGTCTGTCTCTCGCTCTCACTGTCCACTCTGCCTGTCAACAACAACAACAACAACAACAACAAAAAAAAAGAATCCATTCTGAACACAACTTTGACTATCTGCAAGCAATTTTACTACACTGTTTCAGGTCTCAACTTTCATCCAGCCATATAATAGGATTTCACCTCTAAACCTTAGTCTGAAATCCACATTGGATCTAAAGACTTCTTGCTAGGGAAGGCAAGTCGGATAATTTTCTCCCCCAGGCTTCTTCTTCTTTGTTACTAATATCATTATTTTTATACTTTCCCACTTATTTTTAACTTTATATATAACACTTAATTCTTCATATATTACACTGTCATGTGGAGTATGTTTAAATTCCTGTTACACCAAAAGGAGAAATATGAAATTATTGCTTATAAAGAATAGAATAAGATTATGAGCCATTATTTTTCTTTTTTTGCCGGGGGCCCCAGCTTCACTCAGAGAAAGTTTCTAGGGGCTCGGCTACGCCCTCGGGGGTGCTCCTGCTGCTGGCCACTGCCTCTAGCTAGCACCTGTGGCCAGTTTGCAGCGCCGGCTGGACAGACTCCCAGAGCCAGCTGTTTGGGGCCTGCCTCCGGGGTCCTGAAGGCTCCGTGTGCGAATCGAGCCATTATTTTTCATTTTATACCCCTATGCTCTGAGTACTTGTACTTGAATTGCTGATAAAATAAAATAAACAAAGATTGGATCATGACACTAACATTTACTGACTGCTCTTTTTCGTCCAAAAGATTAGTGTTTCTGTGTTTCCAATGTGTTGTGATTCATAGAAGTTTCCCCCTCCACCCTCAGCCCAGCCAACACCTAATTGGTTTTCCTGCTTTAAAATGTCAACCCTTGCCAGTTTTAGTGATCATCCCACACCTTGGCTGACTTATGAAAACTGTGCCCTCAACACTGTGGACAAGCTTTCCTCACCAAATTTATGAATCTCACAGCTGAAACTCTATCTCGCAGTCCACAGATGAGTTATCTGGCATATTCTGATATTGTGTTCCATGTGCAATTCTTGATCTCTTATCAAGGCAAATAAATCAGAAAGAAGATCAAGTTTGCCACATCCTAGGGTTAAGGCACACTGAACAATTTTCAACTCCTTCCCAAAAGCCAGGTAACAGGTCACTGTACCCTAGCCTTCCATCCAACCATGTTGTCTGCCACTTTCTGCAAGCATCAGTAGAAATGGCCACACTAGAAAGGTGCCAGCAAGCCTCTGGGACAAATGCTCCCAAATTGCACCTTAATATTCAATGCCCACATCTCTTTCAGCTCCAAATGACTAAACTGGGGAATTGTTTGCTTCAGGTAAAAATGAACTAACTTTAAGTAGAATTGCCACTGAGCATTTTTCAAAATAATAATATAAAGGAACTCAAAAGTTTCCAGCAAACTTTCTTCTAGCAACACTCTATAGCTGTATAAAGAAATCTGTTTATTTTTCCCCTAATGCAACAATTTCAATAGAATTCTCATATGTGAGAATATATTTTGTTTTCATCCTCTGTTCCCATGTTGAAACAAAAGAGTATTTTCTCTCACCACATTTTTTTTTTCCAAAAAGGAACTTTCCATTTCACATTGTGGATGACAGTGGCCAGCACAAGTTCCAGGACTTGCAGGCCAGGTTTGCCTTGTCATCCCCAGAACAGATGAGACACACTCGTCACCCAGCACAAGGGCAGCCAGCCAGAAGGGAACTGCTCAGGCTGCTTCTAGAAACAGCCAAGGAGGCACCTGACAGCCACAGAAAGAGAATGCAGTAATTTAAAGCATTCAAATACATCTTGCCAACATTTAATACAAAATGAAAGAACAGTTTCTTATATTGGACAGAAGGAAAAGGCAGATTAAGAAAACCACATTTTCCATTTTAGCCACCTAAAAGATTTGTCCTCGTTAAGAGCTTTCTCCATCAAATAAGAACATCAAATTGCTCCTGGAAAGCTTATCAAATCTACAAATTCAGCACAATAAGCCAGAAATTCTTTCCAGGCAGAACATTCTACCATATAGCTATATGCTAGTCAATTTATACTCCTGAGACAGTCTCAATTTCCCATCACAAAATCTAAAACATGGTAAATGAATCTCGTTTTCAGTAATCACAGCAAAACTATAGAAGACAAAAAGAAAAAACAAAACAAATCCTCCACTTCCTGTTTCGTCTGAATTCTGTTCTCCATTCATATTCATGTTCTCTATTTATTCCAATTCAATGTGCTTTTTCTAGCTCTGAGCCAATGAGTTTTCTGCGCCTCTTCTTCCTGGAAGCCTCCCCGGCCAGTCCTCCATTCATTTGGCCATTGCCTTTTTATCAAGCACATCCTATGGACTCATCCATTGACTCACCAACAACTTACGAAGAACCTCCTATGTCCCCAATGCTTTTCTTGACACAAATGTTACAACATTGAGCTCATGGGGTTCACATTCTAGGAAAGGAAGAGAGGCAATAAGTAGCACAGCAGGTTAAGCTGCCACTGGGGACACTCTCATCCTCCCCTAACCAGCTTCAGCTTCCTTGAACGAAGCTCTGTCTTTTTAGTTTTTCACAATGCTATTCAGCAAATCCTTGTTTAATTCTACAGAACAGAATGACTTAAATCTTCCTCCTTCAATGGGTAAATTAACTCACTATAGATGGGATTAGATTACTAGACCACAATAATACAGGTAATTGTTAGCAGGACAAATGCAAGTCCACCAATTCCTAATACAATGCTTGCTATGTCCATTCTACATTTAAAATTACATAAGAGAGTGATGTGTAAGATAATTCAGACATGGGAATGAAAGAAGGAAAGGAAGAAAAGAAATGAGGGAGGGAGGGAGGCAATGAAAGGAACAAGGGATGGAGGGAGGAAGGAAGACAGGAAAGAAGGAAAAGTTTTCTTTTCTAAATGTAAAATAATTGAGTGGCAGTTTCTGTAACCTATCCAGTTTATTAGAGAAACTCCTTAGTGGCACTGGAAAGTATGTGTCTACTGCTGAGTGGACATTATCTCAGTCTCACAGAACTCTTTTATACCATAGCCCTTTTCTTGTGCATAAATCATCTCAGTCAAGTTTGGCATTACATCAGAACAATACAGTCACTTGCATTCCATTTTATTTGCACTTCCTAAGTTTTTATAGTATTATCTTTAATTAATGATTTTATAACCCATTATTAAAATTTGCCATGTACCCTGCCTGCAGTTGACATGTTAAAAGCAGAATCAAAGTTTGTTTGGGTGGTTTTGTTCTTTTCCTCTTCTTTTTTTTTCTTCATACTAATCAGTAAACTCTCTACTTTGTGTAGGGTTAATCTTATGAGTATAAAAATTAAATGAAAATGATCTCTGTAAAAAATAAGAATGGGAAAGGAAGATGAAGGGGAAAGAAAGGTGAGAGTGTGGATGGGAGGGAGGCAGAGGAGAGAATCTGCATATATTAAATTCATGAAGTGTATTCCTTAATCAAAATTTTAAAAAATCCTTTAGAGCCAAAAATGGAATCATCAACCAGTAAAGTAGATACATATGATAGAAGTATTATAAGTCAACAATGACCAGTTAAACTGCAATGAATTCTCAAGAGTGATGGTTTTTCCAACACAGAGTGTCAAGTTCTGGAAAATTCATAGAAAGAACATATCGTACAAGTTAAGGGACTCTTTTATAGCAAATTCTAATCCTCCCACAAGCCTAAATTCCCCTGATACCCCTGACCTCCCCACAACTCCATGTTCTCACCCCAAGTCCACCTCATACACATTCCTACACGTATTTGGTGAAATTCTTTCACTTGTGTTTTTTTCTTTCATTTTAATTTATTTATTTCAGATAGAAAGATAGAAAGTGAGAGTTCCCATCCACTGGTTCACTGCATTAATTCCCACTGCATCTAAGTGTGCCAAAGCTAGGGAACAGAAATACAATGTTGCTCTCCCAAATGGGTGGCAGGAACCCAATTCCTTGAGCCATCAACACTGCCTCACAATATCTAAATTAGCAGGAAGCTGGAATCTAGAGTTGGAGCAGGGTGTCTTACCAAGGCACTCTGAGGTGAGATGCAGGTGTCGTAAAAAGTCCCTAACTGCTAAGCAAGATATTGGCTGCCACTAGTATTTTCTAGTTACACAGTTTCAATTGTATTGGCCTTAGCATCAATGATTTTCTTGAAACGAGTCTTGTATTTTCTACAAACAGTTACAGGATGAATTAAATTTGAGCCTTTGTTCAATGTGCTGTCACCTCTAAATTTAAGTGTCTGGCCTGAAATGATACATTGATACAGTGATATATTTCTTTATATCCTCAACTAACCACTCAGATGTTTGGTAGCAAGGCAGGAACATTCAACTGAATCACATATTCCTCCGTCAGTTGCATCATGGTGGTGCCTTCTGGTAGAACTATTTAAAGAAGAATCCTGAACATATCTTTTCCTAGACTTAGTTTTCTATAGTCTTGGCTTGCTGATTAGCTGGACAGTCTGTGCTATAATCCTGCCAATTTATTCCTGAGGCTGGGGAATGTGTTCAAGGGCACCACTGAATAGTGAGGAAGGGCATAATCACTAGTGTTTTTCTCTAAGATAGGACCTCATAGGATTCCCTTGTTAGCACAGAGCAAATACAGACCATCACAGGGCATGTCTGAAGATTTCTTTAGCTCTGTGAGACCAGCTGCTCCCTGATCCACTCCTTCCTCAGTTCCAAGACATGGCTAGCTCTAACAAAACATGATAACTCCATCTCAAAGCATACTTGTATGTTTTAAACCTTAAGGGCAATCAAAATGACACAGGGAAATCCACCAAACACAGAAGCCTGGCAAACGCTGCCAAAGATACCAAATAAAGTATTTTGAAATGATGACAAGAAATCAAAATTTTAAATAGATTCCCAAAATTATTTTGAGACTGCTGGCCTTACATACCTGCTGCATGCCACCACATTTCTAGTAGTTTCACATTAGTATTCCTGTGAGTCAGTGGAAATCGATGGAGACTGCATTAGGAGAGACTCAATAGTGCTTTCTTTTTCGAGTAGATAGAATGGAATGCTGAGGAACGCCACGGACAGGGTCTCTTTCTCTGCTATCAGTTCTATCAGCATATATACTGGAACAAGTTGCTTAACAGTATTTTCTTCCTAATTATACAGTTATTCCCTAAACATGCCAGTAATTAAGACATACCTGCTAGGGAAACTTTTTGATTTTAATGTGGACACTTTTATTGAACCATTGTCAAGTCTGTAAACAAGTAAGCCCTGGCCGTGTCCGCACCTCACCCCACTCCCAGGGAGACCAAAGGCCCTCAAACGTCTTAATTTGGAAGACAAAAAAGGGGGCCCTGGACCACGATCAAAATAAAAGAAAATTTTGAAGAGTATTAAGGCAAACACTTTAAAAGTTTGCATTATTTACACAAAACCAATGTTGTCACCTCTCTGGTATGGACTAGGGAGAGCACCATGCCATTCTCCTTCTGTAGAAGTGGGGCTGCCTTTGGCAGGTAAGGGGCTCCCAGTCATATGGCACCTCATGATATTTGGAATGACTATTTTAAACAATGTACCAAGTCCTCCATCACACTGTAGAACTTTAAGGATACTCGCTCCCACCAACTGCTGTCACCCTCAGCTTTCCATGACAATCCCATCTCGTTTTCTGCCCAAGTTAGGGTTTATCGAGAAAGAGTGTCACACCACTAAGTGAACAGTCAACCCAGAAGCATTTGCAGCGGACGATGGAGAGGGGCCAGACTCCTCCTACTCCTGCTTGCTAACCCACATCTGCTGGAAAGCGGACAGCGAGGCCAGGGTGGAGCTGCCGAGCTGCAGAACCTCTCAGGGCCAGTGACTAGCACCTGGCTGCTGGGAAGCACATGGATCTTCTCCAGGGAGGGGGATGAGAAGGATGCGGCAGTGGCCAGCTCCTGCTTGACGTCCAGGGTCCCATAGCACAACTTCTCCTTGATGTCAGGCACTACCTCCCTCTCAACCATGGTGATGAAGCTGTAGCCATCCTGAGTGTGGATCTCCATGAGGGAAGGTCATGCATGACCAGCTAGGTCCAAGAGAAACAAGACGGCATGGTGGAGGGTGTACCCCTGGTAGGTGGGCATAGTGTGGGGGACCACGTTGCTGGAGTCCATCATGATGCCAGGGGAATATAGAGGTGTACAGGGACAGCACAACCTGGAAGGCCACGTGCATATGACCGGGATGTTGAAGGTCTGGGTCATCCTTTCATGATTGACCTTGGGCTTTGGGGGGGGGGGGTTCTCCATCAGCAGCACGTGGGATTCCTTGGGGGCCATGCAAAGCTTGTACAGGGTGTGGTACCAGCTGGTCTCCATGGCATCACTGTTGTTGAGGATGCCACGCTCCATGGGGGACCTCAGGGTCAGGATGCCTCCTTGTTCTGGGCCTCGTGGCCCACGTAGGAGTCCTTCTGACCCATGTCCACCATCACATCCTGGTACCACGGGCGCCCCCTTGATGGAGGCTAAGACGGCTTTGGGGCATCCTAGTCTGCATGCCCACCTTGCATATGCCAGAGCCATTGTCAAAGAGGGGCACAAAAGGTGTGGATGATGAGGATCAGTTAGGGAGAGGCGCTGTGCTCACAAGCTAGATGAGGTCTCAGCAATCATTAGGTAAGGTTTAGGGGTGTGTGCGAGTGAGTGTGAGTATGTGTGCATGTTTTAAGTACACTAGTTTGTCTATTAAATGCCCAGGAATTATCAAAATATATAATAGACCACAGGCATAAATACACAGTGTAACTATATTTACCAGAAAGAAAAATAATTCTGAAGTCTTAAGACATTGAGAAACTATGATATAACAGTTTGGCTTTTCCCTTAGATAATAACCTGACCTCAATGTTGTCCACTTTGATTAAAATTGGGTTGATTCTTCAAAGCTTATTCTCTGTCCTCATATTTCATCCAGGTTGCTAGGTTAAGAGATAAATGGTGAGACAAAGAGAAATTGCTCCAGTACTGAGATACATGTCAAAACTTCCATGAACCTTCAGAATTTACTGAGCCTGCAGGATAGCTTTTGTGATCTTTCTCTGTGAAATCCAGCACTGTGTCAGCTTCCTAGGGTCTAAAGTGTGCCTTTCTTAAAAGACCTCTAGATTTATTCCCTTTAGCTTTAAATGAGTGAAAATGTGTTTTTGTTGAAACTTTCTGAGAAGTAACTGCATTTACCATGGAACTGTCCATTTGTTTATGGGCCTGATGAAAGCATTTGGCACTTAATGATTTCCAGACTATTTCAACTTTTAAAAAAAAGATAATGGAAGCTGAATGCTTTCAATACTAAAACTAAAATATGTGGATTACATTTAAACCTCACCAACAAGTGAATGCAATGATTTGTCTCAAGTATTGTGAAAAACTTTAATGACTTGACCTGTTCAAATGAGGAAAATCAGAAAAAGTGGCTGAGAACAAGATATCCATGGTGACCCTCTGAAATTCAACTCTGTTGCTCTTAACTCTGGTTTAATTATCTTGTACTCCCTCATGGTTAGTTATGCCACCAATGGTAATACTCCCCATGAAGTTGCAGCCCTTGCTTCCGTCTGACTATTTATCAGCACTTTAGGAAATATATGCTCTCCTCAATTTTAGCCAATTGGAAGCCCCAGACATAGAACACAATAAAAATGGTAGATTTCGTACAGCTACAAACATTTCATTGGAATTTATTATAATTACAATAAAACAATAAACTTTATGATTTTCACTAAGTAATTTGGGGGAAAGAAATGAAGAGGTAGCTTTTTTTTTTTTCCTTAGCAGATGCGACTGATTTAAAATTGGCTTCAGAATATTTTATGGTAATGGTGACGATTTATATGGCCATAACATTAAATCCTTTCATTGCTGAAATTAGGCTGTATCTGAACTATTCAAAAATATGCATAATACCTTCTTTTCAAGGACATTTATCATTTAAACATGTCTTCCAATGTAAGAAAATTATCAGAAAGGTTTGATTGCATTACTAAAGTTTCTACTTTATTAAATAGCAAAACCAATACAACTTACTCAACTACATTTTTTTTTTAGAGGAAAGGTTTATTGTTGGGGGGGGAAGCTCATTGCTGGGGGGCAGGCAGGGAAGCAGGAGCATTGAATCCCATTAGGGTCACATGGAACTTACACCTATGCTTGGGCCATGTGGTCACCTGGCTTCCAGCAACAGCGATAGGGGTGTGGAGGGAGGTCTGGAGCTTACGATGGTGTCCAGGGTGGAGCTAAGACTGAGCCATTTTACTAACACCCCCCACACTTTTTTTTTTTTTTTGTACAGCAAGTGTTATAGAAAGATTACATCATCCCTAAAAGTCCAGGAGGGGTGGAGGGATGATGATCTGTCTTTAGCGCTTCTTCCTGATGACAGGGGCGAGTCTCCAGCTGTTGTCTCCTGGGTGGGGAGCCGATTATATCCCTGTAGCAGCATTTGGTTGACTGCTTGGTTGGCGAAGGCTTTGGTTTGGTCCATTATCACCTTCTGTGAACACTTAAACAGACAGTAGTATAAAAGGATGAGAACAGCAGTCAATGATCCTAAAAGTGGCATTAACCAAGTAATGAGAGGATTTCATAGAAGAGAGGAAATGGTGTGTGTGTGTGGGGGGGGGGGTCTCTGACTCTCCTGAAGACTTTGATGGATGTGGTTTTTGCCTGGCCTGATTGATTAACATAATAACAACACAGTTAAGGCCCATCTGCCCCATGTACCACACCTGTTAGTGAGATAATATGGCTTTGGAGACCTCAGATGGCATCAACTGAGGGATCAAAGGACTTAGTGACCTCCTCTTGTAATTTGGAGTTGTTTTGGAGTAGATTGGTGGAGATAACGCTGTGGCCCAAAGCTGTTCCTGAAATCACTACTGAAGGGAGAGAGACTGCTAAGTTGATTCCAACCAAGACTTGGAGAAAGGCCACTCAGCTCTTGTGGGTAGAGGGTTTTGTCTGTAGAGAAAATTCTGAACAATCATACAAGATTAAGTGGGGTAGAGGACCATCAATACACACCGGTTGGGAGTAGAGTCATTGATGTTAGGGTAGAGGCTATGATTACAAAGGAATGAGGTCCTAAGTGGGCTAGACAGGGTCTAGAACAAAGGACAGAGTCATTATTAGAGGACATAACAGAGCTGCTAAGTTTTCCAATTGAGAGGCAAATAGAAACTGACAGAAGGTCTTGATAATAATCTGGTGGGCTTTAAGGCCTTGTAAGTTATGAGGCCCAGACTTATCTATCTCTTCACATGGGGTACAACCTAAGGGAGGTATGAACCTCCTTGGGGAAGGCACCTGTTGACTTCCATTACCCAGCTGGCCTGGGAGGAGAGCTGGCCAGGTAAAGGCAGGTGGCATCTCTAACAGGAAATTTACAGTTCTACCTGCAATGTTGCTGACCCTACTTGGCCGTCCCCTCAGCGACAGTGGTTGTTTTGGAAGCTGGGCCGAGTGGAGGGCTTTTCAGCTTAGCACCAACAAGATCTGTGGCTCTGACCTGAAGTCCTTTGACTCCAGGGCAGTTCCATTTCCAGTGACCCCGGCAGAGCTGCCAGGGCGGTTCATAAGCAGTGGACTGGCCTGTTGGGTCTCCTTGAAGGCAGATCACCGCACAAAGCAGCCATTAATTGGCCTGCCACCTAACTTTACATTGCTTCTGATGCCTAGCTTTCTTTTCCTCCTGGCTTTTGTTAAAGCAGACCAGAGGATGCAAGTCAAGGGGGTGCTCAAGTCCCATGTATAATCTTCGGTGGCCTAAACTAGAAGTCATAGTCACAGGCATGTTCTGATAGTGGTTTTTCTGTGAGGTACACAATGCTTATGAGGAAAGCTATGTCCTCACTTTAAAACTTTCTCTACCTTTGTTGGTCTGAAAGGGAGGTTTTGCCTGTTTCTGTGCCCATGTAAATCTAGCTGTGAAATCATAATCTAAGCTCTCCTTTTGGTTATGCTATTATTACAGAAAATGTTAGCTGGGCCAGCCTCGTGGCACAGTAGGTTAATCCTCCACCTGTGGCACCGGCATCCTATATGGGCGCCAGTTCTAGTCCCGGCAGCCCGCCTTCCAATCCAGCTCTCTGCTATGGCCTGGGTAGGCAGTGGTGGATGGTCCATGTCCTTGGGCCCCTGCACCCACGTGGGAGACCAGGAAGAAGCACATGGCTCTTGGCTTCAGAACAGTGCAGCTTCGGCTGTTGCAGCCATCTGGAGAGTGAACCAGCAGAGGGAAGACCTTTCTCTCTGTCTCTCTCTCTCACTGTCTGTAACTCTGCCTATCAAATAAATAAATAAAATCTTTAAAAAAAAAGAAAATATTAGCCATCCCTTTTGTAAGATCTAAAAATCAAACTGTACATTCTGGAAAGTCTTTCAGTATAGAGTCAGTTTCCCATCTTGAAGAGAAAAGAGAAGTGAGGGAAAAAGTCAGGCTTCCCAGATCGCTTACTGATAATAAAAATATCAAATGAAAACTTAGCAAGCAATTTCAACCGTTAAATAACAACTTATGAAAACATTTACTGGAAGGTCCAATGTCTTCTACAAATTTTAAGAATACATGCATTTGGGGGCCGGCGCCGCGGCTCACTAGGCTAATCCTCCACCTTGCGGTACCGGCACCCCGGGTTCTAGTCCGGTGCACAACACTGATCCGATGGCAGGAGCCAGGTACTTACCCTGGTCTCCCATGGGGTGCAGGGCCCAAGCACTTGGGCCTTCCTCCACTGCACTCCCGGGCCACAGCAGAGAGCTGGCCTGGAAGAGGGGCAACTGGGACAGAATCTGGTGCCCCGACCGGGACTAGAACCCGGTGTGCCGGTGCTGCAAGGTTGAGGATTAGCCTAGTGAACCATGGCACCAGCTTTAGTTTCTTTATACCAACAAATTTAAAACATCTGATACAGAGATTCAGGTCACGTAAATCAAAATGTTTCTGTAATCACTCTAGCAGTTTAAATTTATGAGCAATCTTTTACCTATAAGCCAATTAAAATAGAGTTCTTAATAAATTTTCCCATGTAGACATACAATATATATATACATATATAACATAATATACAAGATAGAACAATAAAGTAGTTTCAGTAATAGCTTCTTAAAATCTTTAGCTGTTTTTTAAATTAGCAATTGATTCAAATTACTTTTTGCTCTTAGTAACCTCGATTAACCATACTTTCTCTCAGTTGGAACTTGTAGTGCATTATTGGCTTAATCTGCTTACAGAGCCATCCCAAAGTACTGAATATAATAGAAGTCACTAGAAAAAGCCCATGAGAACCTATAGGAGGACACAGTTAAACAAAGAACCAACAATGTTTAGTCTTATGAGCAGCAAATCTGTTATACAAAACTGTGGATGACAAAAGACTTTAAATAACCTCATCTACAATTAAATTCCTTAACCAACAATAGGTACTTGCTTGCTCCACGCAGTATTTTCAAAAGTACCTGTAGAATTTTATAAAACATTTAACCCTTTTAAGCCTTGGGCCTTTCTCATTAAGGTAGCCATCATATGTGCTAACAAAAGATAATTAGACTTTTTAACTTTTGAACATTTGTTTAAGTAGTATCTTACATTATCAAACATTAAAATTTAGCACCACTTCATATCTTGACAGTACCTGTAATATAATCCAAATAGCCTGATTAGTTGGTGTCTCTACAAGATGACAGACATATATCCTTTGATGTATCCAGGGGCTCAACTAGAAATATCAAAGTCCAAAGAATTTGAAACTTTGATTTTTTGAATACCTATCAAGGATGCCAAGAAGGCTTAAAATATCTGGTTGAAATAAGATCCAGCGGAGCCAAGATGGCGGAATAGTGAGGGCGCGCACCGATAGTCCGGGAAAATTTAGTTTAATAAAAGGGGAGTTACGGTAGCCTCAGAAAAAAGAACCAGGAAAATATTGCAGAGGAACCTCTTCTGGATTGAGTGGCTGTGAATCAGAGGACCTACTGGGAGAACAAGGTCGCCCACCCCGCGGAAGCCGAGCCGCGGGACCGAGCCGCGGAAGCCGAGCCGCGGGACCGAGCCGTGGAAGCCACAGGGTTTGCGCGCCAGTGCTCAAAGGGGAGTGCATGCCACACAGACAACAGCGGGGAGACTTGGGACGTCCAGGGCTCCGAGTCCACACATCGGCGCTGGAAGGGGAGGTGAGCTCAATAACCCGAGACATTGGTGGGGAAACGGGGGTCAGAATCTAGAGGGGGGCCGGAAAGTGCAGCAAACTCACTACCGGAAAGAAGGAAAAAAAAAGCTTCGGGGGGTTTCTCTTCCCCCTAACCTTACAAAGGTTGCAAGGCTGCAAGGCTTGAAGAATTCCCAAGAGACAAAGAGCAGGCCCCCTCTCTGGATTTACATATCAACGGGGGAGAGCTAAGGAACTGAGTCACTACAATTCAGTAGCCTAGGCAACCCAGTGGGAGTCCAGAGGAGCCTAAAGGGACTCTGGGGGTAGAAGCCAGAGACTGGAAGCTAAATACCATCAATTCTGCACAGCCGTGCAGTGCGGTGTTACTTACCCCCTGAATAAATAAAATAAATAAATAAATAAAAAGAGAGAGATTTACCACGCATAACCTGAGGGTGTCACCTTTGCACACCCTTAACCAGGAAGAACCAAGCAGAGCTCTCAGCCCGCACCCATCTCAGGCCTCCAAGGCTCCTCCAACAGCAGGCAGTCCACTTAACACGGACATAGTATAAAATAAAAAAAAAAAAAAACACGCACAGTGACGCAAGAAGAATTAACTATGCCAAGTAACAAACACAGAAATCGAGGGAACAAGATCAACAATGACACTATGATGCCTCCAAATAAACAAAACACCCCAAACCAAGATTATGAAGATGATGAGATAGAAGAAATGCAAGATACGGATTTCAAAAAATTTATGATAAGAACATTTAGAAGTTTTCAAAAGCAAATCCTTGAACTACAGAAATCCTTATTGGACAAGATTGAAAATCTCTCTCGTGAAAATGAAATTTTAAGGAAGAATCAAAATGAAACTCAGAAACTAGTAGAACAGGAAAGTGTGATAGTGAAGAGAAATCAAAATGAAATGAAGAGCTCAATAGATCAAATGACAAACACATTAGAAAGCCTTAAAAACAGAATGGGTGAAGCAGAAGAGAGAATATCGGACTTAGAAGATAGAGCACAGGAAAACATACAGTCAAACCACAGAAAAGAAGAGGAAATTAGAAATCTAAAAAATATTGTTGGGAATCTACAGGATACTATTAAAAAGAAAACAACATTCGAGTTCTAGGAGTTCCTGAAGGCATGGAGAGAGAGAAAGGATTAGAAGGCCTTTTTAGTGAGATACTTGCAGAGAACTTTCTGGGTTTGGAGAAGGACAGAGACATCCTAGTACAGGAAGCTCATAGAACCCTCAATAAACATGACCAAAAGAGATCCTCACCACGACACGTGGTAATTAAACTTACCACAGTGAAACATAAAGAAAAGGTCCTAAAATGTGCAAGAGAGAAACGTCAGATTACTCTCAGAGGATCTCCAATCAGACTCACAGCAGACTTCTCATCAGAAACACTACAGGCTAGGAGGGAATGGCGAGACATAGCACAGGTGCTAAGAGAGAAAAATTGCCAGCCCAGAATATTATATCCTGCCAAGCTCTCATTTGTGAATGAAGGTGAAATAAAGACCTTTCATAGCAAACAGAAATTGAAAGACTTTGTGGCCACTCATCCGGCCCTGCAAAAGATACTTAAAGATGTGCTACACTCAGAAACACAGAAACACAGCCATCAATATGAAAGAAGGGAAAGGAAGAACACCTACCAGTAAAAGAGCATGGGAAGCTCAAAGCATATACTAGAAAATATTTCCGGGAAAATGGCAGGGCAAAGTCACTACGTATCAATAGTCACATTGAACATTAATGGTCTGAATTCTTCAGTTAAAAGACACCGTTTGGCTGACTGGCTCACAGAACACAACCCAACTATTTGTTGCCTACAAGAAACACATCTCTCTAACAAAGAGGCAGGCAGACTGAAAGTGAAAGGTTGGAAAAAGATATTCCATGCCAACAGAAACCAAAAAAAAGCAGGTGTAGCCATATTAATATCAGACAAAATAAACTTTAATACAAAAACTGTTAAGAGAGACAAAGAGGGACACTATATAATGATTAAGGGTTCAATTCAACAGGAAGATGTAACTATTATAAATGTATATGCACCTAATTACAGGGCACCGGTCTATTTAAAAGATATGTTAAGGGACTTAAAGGGAGATTTAGATTCCAATACAATAGTACTGGGGGACTTCAATACTCCACTCTCAGAAATAGACAGATCATCCGGACAGAAGATCAACAAGGAAACAGCAGATTTAATTGACACTATTGCCCAAATGGATCTAACAGATATCTACAGAACTTTCAACCCTACATCTACAGACTTCACATTCTTCTCAGCAGTGCATGGAACCTTCTCTAGGATTGATCACATACTAGGCCATAAAGCAAGTCTCAGCAAATTTAAAAGAATTAGAATCATACCATGCAGCTTCTCAGACCACAGCGGAATGAAGCTGGAAATTAGCAACTCAGGAAACCCCAGAAAGTATGCAAACACATGGAGACTGAACAACATGCTCCTGACTGAACACTGGGTCATTCAAGAAATCAAAAGAGAAATCAAAAACTTTCTGGAAGTAAATGAAGACAACAACACAACATATCAAAACTTATGGGATACAGCAAAAGCAGTATTGAGAGGCAAATTTATAGCAATAGGTGCCTATATCAAGAAATTGGAAAGGTACCAAATAAATGAGCTTTCATCGCATCTCAAGGACCTAGAAAAACTGCAGCAAACCAAACCCAAATCTAGTAGGAGAAGAGAAATAATTAAAACCAGAGAAGAAATTAACAGGATTGAATCCAAAAAAAACACTACAAAAAATCAGCCAAGCGAGAAGCTGGTTTTTTGAAAAAATAAACAAAATTGACACCCCATTGGCCCAACTAACTAAAAAAGAAGAGAAAAGACCCAAATCAATAAAATCAGAGATGAAAAAGGAAACATAACAACAGACACCACAGAAATAAAAAGAATCATCAGAAATTACTACAAGGACTTGTATGCCAGCAAACAGGGAAACCTATCAGAAATGGATAGATTCCTGGACACATGCAATCTACCTAAATTGAACCATGAAGACATAGAAAACCTAAATAGACCCATAACTGAAACAGAAATTGAAACAGTAATAAAGGCCCTCCCAACAAAGAAAAGCCCAGGACCAGATGGATTCACTGCTGAATTCTACCAGACATTTAAAGAAGAACTAATCCCATTTCTTCTCAAACTATTCAGAACAATCGAAAAAGAGGGAATCCTCCCAAATTCTTTCTATGAAGCCAGCATCACCTTAATCCCTAAGCCAGAGAAAGATGCAGCACTGAAAGAAAATTACGGACCAATATCCCTGATAAACATAGACGCAAAAATCCTCAATAAAATTCTGGTCAATAGAGTACAACAACACATCAGGAAAATCATCCACCCAGACCAAGTGGGATTCATCCCTGGTATGCAGGGATGGTTCAACATTCCCAAATCAATCAATGTGATTCACCACATTAACAGACTGCAAAAGAAAAACCATATGATTATCTCAATTGATGCAGAGAAAGCATTTGATAAAATTCAACACCCTTTCATGATGAAAACTCTAAGCAAATTGGGTATAGAAGGAACATTCCTCAATACAATCAAAGCAATTTATAAAAAACCCACAGCCAGCATCCTATTGAATGGGGAAAAGTTGGAAACATTTCCACTGAAATCTGGCACCAGGCAGGGATGCCTACTCTCACCACTGCTATTTAACATAGTTATGGAAGTTTTAGCCAGAGCCATCAGACAAGAAAAAGAAATTAAAGGAATACAAATTGAGAAGGAAGAAGTCAAACTATCCCTCTTTGCAGACGATATGATTCTTTACTTAAAGGATCCAAAGAACTCTACTAAGACACTATTGGAAAATATAGAGGAGTTTGGCAAAGTGGCAGGATATAAAATCAATGCACAAAAATCAACAACCTACTGCAGTAAGAAACAACGAAATCCAGTCATTTGCAACAAAATGGAGGAATCTGGAACACATCATGCTGAGTGAAGTAAGCCAGTCCCAAAGGGACAAATACCATATGTTCTCCCTGATCGGTGACAACTGACTGAACACCAAAAAGGAAACCTGTTGAGGTGAAATGGACACTATGGGAAACGGTGACTTGATCAGCATAGCCCTGACTGTTAATGAACAACTTAATACATTATCCCTCTTAGTAGTTTTTTTTTGTCTGTTCTACTTAATATGACTGGTTTAATTCTGTAATTATCACACAGTTATTCTTAAGTGTTGAAAATTAACTGAAATGTGATCCCTGTTAAACATAAGAGTGGGAATAAGAGAGGGAAGAGATGTATAATTGGGGACATGCTCAGGCTGACTTGCCCCAATTGGTAGAGTTGGAAACATACCAGGGGATTCCAATTCAATCCCATCAAGGTGGCATGTGCCAATGCCATCTCACTATTCCAAGTGATCAATTTCAGTTCACAATTGATCATAATGAAAGGACTAAGAGTCAAAGGGAGCACATAAACAAGTCTAGTACCTGCTAACACTAACTGATAGAATAAATAAAGGGGAGAGTGATCCAACATGGGAAGTGAGATACTCAGCAGACTCATAGAATGGCAGATGTCCTAAATAGCACTCTGGCCTCAGAATCAGCCCTAAAGGCATTCCGATCTGGCTGAAAAGCCCATGAGAGTATTTCAGGCATGGAAAGCCAAGACACTCTGGCAAAAAGATCTCTGTGAGTGAGATCCCAGTGGAAAGAACAGGTCTTCAAAGAAGGGGGTACCTTTCTCTAAAGGGAGGAGAGAACCTCCACTTTGACTATGACCTTGTCTAAACAAGATAAGAGTCGGAGAACTCAAGGGGCTTCCATAGCCTTGGAAACTCATGACTGGTGCATAGGGAGATTACTGATGCCATAAACAGGAGTGTCAATTGGTAAAGTCAACAACAGGAGTCACTGTGCACTTACTCCTCATGTAGGATCTCTGTCCTAAATGTGCTGTACATTGAGATTTAATGCTATAACGAGTACTCAAACAGTATATTTCACTTTGTGTTTCTATGGGGATGCAAACGGTTGAAATCTTTACTTAATGTATACTAAACTGATCTTCTGTAAAAAAAAAAAAAAAAGAAAGAAATTATCAATTCCCAACTTGACTCTCACTGGGATTAAACATGACAATAGGTCTGATCTGATTTCATCATCATTTAAAAAAAATCATCTATTATTTTTCACTTTATGTTTCTGTGTGGGAGCAAACTGTTGAAATCCTTACTTAATGTATACTAAGCTGATCTGTATATTAAGATAATTGAAAATGAATCTTGATGTGAATGGAAGGGGAGAGGGAGTGGTAAAGGGGAGGGTTGCTGGTGGGAGGGACGGTATGGGGGGGAAGCCATTGTAATCCATAAGTCGTACTTTGGAAATTTATATCCATTAAATAAAAGATAAAAAAAAGAAATAAGATCCATTAACATCATGACATAATATAGATCAGATTTGATCATTGTTACAAGATGATTGCCCAAATGTTTTAGAATGAGTATATATTCAAACAAATCATAACTCCTTTAAAATTAAGTTGTTTTTAAACAATTAGAACCTAACAGAGACATTAAGATAATGTAATAGATTACTTTAACTCAGTGCTTTAACAGAAGATCAGATTCTATGTCAAAGAAAAATAGATTAATAGCTTTTGTATCCAAAAATTTCTCTTTCATAACCTTCTCTGACTTCCACACAGTTTCTTCAACTTACTTGAAGCTTCCTATCATTTTCATTCCAGTCTAGAGTCAACTAACCATCAGGATAAAGTAATTCTTATAAACCATGTCATTCTTTATTCAAAAAAAAAATTCTTTCCTTCTTAAACTTTCTTACTAAGAACACATTTTTATACTTGTGACCTTTTCCAATCTGCTGACTCCTTGATTTACATTTTGAAGTAACCTGATAAAAATCTCCAAATTAAGACAACATTTTCTAAATAAGGTAACATATTAAATTTTAGCCTTAGTTGCTTTTAAGCAGTGTTGAACTATTTTTCATGTACTATTTATGAAAATATAATTTTTAGCAAACCCAAGTAGTTTTTCTATAGAATATAAGGTGCTAAGAGTACCAAAGTTTACATTTAAACACATTTATCTCATTTACTTTACCCAATTTACATTTAGCAATCACACCTGGATGACTGAGGATGCTGGTACCTCTATCTGAATTAAGGTCAAAATTGCATTCATATGGAATTCTATTCCTTTTACAAAATTCTAGCTATAAATCAACCACATTAATCCAGATATTGCAAAATCTACCTTATGGGCTATAATGAATACTGATTACCCATTGCTATATCATCAGAAACCTCAGGAATTTGAGAGACCAGTGTGTGGGTGGAGATCACGGAATGTTCAGTGGCCTGGAAGGAGGTCCAGGGGTATGTTTTGTGACTGGCAGAAATCCAGGACCCCAAAGCAGCTCAAAGATCCCCGAAGGGAGAGCAAGGTCACAAGGTAAGCATGCATCTAAGTCATGGCACCAATATAAGATCGCCACAAAACACACCAGACACCAGAATTAGAGGAAGGGATTATTGTCAGGCTGTGGGGAAAAGGTGAGGGAGTAAGAGAGTGTAAGTAAGCGAGCCCAACTACTTTTTTTAAATGTAAATTTTTATCTCTTTATTTATTTGACAGAGATCTCTTATCCACTGGTTTCACTCCTCAAATTCTCACAATATGCAGGGCTGAGTCAGGTTGAGCCCAGAGCCAGAAACTCAGTCTGACTCTCCCATGTGGGTGTCAGAGACCTGAGAACTTGAGCTGGCACCTGCTGCCTTCCAGGGTGCACATTAGCAGAAACCTGAACCATTAGCAGAGCCAGGACATGAACCTAGGTGCTCCAGTATGGGAAGCAGGGATCCTAAGTGGATTCTCATCCTCTAAGCCAAATATATGTTCCAAGACTGTTTAATTTTTAAATTCAAGTAACATTTTGGAATACAATATTATAGTCCAGGTTTTGTTTTGTTTTAAATTTTTATTGTCAGAATTCAAAGTATAAAATCTAAATGCACAAACTATGAGAGCCCTCATTTACAAATTAATAAGTATCTAAAATGCAGTAGGATCAAAACACATAAGATGTCTCTGGGGCTCATTCTAGCAAGATTTTGATAATAACAAAGTTTGATTTTCACCTGTCCCATCTTGTGTACTGCTCCTCTACCGTCTCACACCCTGAGTCTTCTGTGTTTCTCCAGATTCTACCCTAATTTCTTCAAAATTCCCAATTCAGAGATCTCTCAAAAATGTTCTCCCCAATAATAATTCATGCTCCAAAATGCCCCCCTCTGACTTTTACCACTTTTGTAGTCATTCATACTCTTTGATTCTAAGCAAGTGTTTAGTTAGTTATTTAAGACAAAATATCTGTATTAGTGAGCATTTCTTGATGGAAAATACCCTGATCAGCTAGTCTAAGCAAAAAGATGATTTATTGGATGTCTGTCTTGGTAAATTCAAGTCCTTATAAGTCCTTCTGTATAACTGGATCCCGAATTTTGAATGATGGTATTAGGAATCTCTCACTCTTTTGTGTTTGTCTTTATTTTTTTTTGCATTGTTTATTTCTCTCGAGGTTCTGTCAATGAAGGGTAAGAATGGAACTAGAGAGCTGTAGTTTTCTATGATACTCAGCATCCATGATTTCAGGAGACCCTTTACCTCTTGGTATAGATAACATTTCCCCCAAAAAAGTCTTGCTTGGATGACATGCCTGAGCTGGATAGTCATCAGGTCAAGAGAGATGGGTCCAGAATTCAGTCAGAAGAGACTGAATCTATGGCAGCAAAGTAGGTGTTGTGATTGATAATCTAAAACCAATTAAGTGAAAGTTCACAGCAGAAAAAGAATGGCTATTATTCTAAGCCCTACTGGGAATTCAATGACATATTCACCATATTGGAAATGTTTTCATTCCTTAAGAATGCTTTATATTAAAATTATTTTCTCATGGTAGAGTAGTTGGTAATATGACTGGGATGCTAAAAAAATATTTTACCAAAGGAACTATCCTAACTCCCCTGATGGCTCATCCTCTTTTGTCTTTGCAAATTTCCAAGATGATCTAATTCCCAAAGATTGCTGTTCTCTGAAATATATATGTGCCTTTAACCCTTTCCAAAAGACACTTAATACATTAATCAACAATCAAAATATTAAAATATACACATACTTCCTGTTCTCAATTTCAATCTATACCAACAAATTTACTGAGCATTTGGTCTCTAGTTCTTCTCAGAAACATCACTATAAATAAACTCAACCTCAGAAAAATGTAGAATCTCATTATTGAAGTAAGTCTAGAAGAAACGAAGAGAAATATAAAGGCTACACATTTTTTTCCCAAAATATAATCCTTGAGCTTCAATTCTCACACCCTGATGAAAGATTATCTTCACTTGCTTTGTTAAATCTTGGACAGAATCTTGGAATTACCTCACACAAAACTACCCACAAGGTCCCTTTGAGCTTGACACAGTTTATTTTTATTTATTTGGAAATCTACCTCTTTACTAAAGATAATGAATGGTCCCTTTGAGCTTGACATAGTTTATTTTTATTTATTTGGAAATCTACCTCTTTACTAAAGATAATGAATTCCTGACAAGGCATTATTGCTTTCAAACATTTGGCATCAGATAAAATCTTGCCCAAATTTTTCCCAAGAGACTATGAAATCTAGCATGGAATTTTTTGGAATCTTCAACTTTATTTTTTAAATAAATAGTCTCACATCAATAAATTTGCACTGAGCATATATGCTGATGTTAAATTACAGGGTGTTATGGGTAACTTAATTAGTCTGAGCAAGATCACTGTAGAATGTTGGAAATGATGTATTACCATTACATAGAATTGGAATGTAATATTAGGAGTTCACTAAAAGATGATGGCTAAAACTTTTTTAACACATTAAATTATTAAATTTGTAACTGAAATTAATATGGAATGCTAAAATTTCATGCTATTTTATGATACTATTCACTGGAAAATTGTACATTTTTTATTACAAAAAGCAACCTTTTGGAATATGACAGTTGTGTAGAAGCATCCTCAATCTATGCAGAAATGTTTCTCTCAGCTTCTCTCTCCCTCTGTCTCCATTTCTTTCTCTCTCCCAAATCCTCTATCTATATCTACATCTGTATCTATATATATATATTTAATTTATTTATACATGTGCACAGCCTATACATAGATTAATATATGTGAAGTTAAATAACTCACTCACAAACACATACACACACAATAATGCTTTCCAATTCAATAATGTATTTTCCCCATAATGGTTATCTATTGTATTTAGTGGGAAATCTCTTCAGACCACATGGGACTTAAGACACAATCCCTTTAATGACCATGAATTAGGCCTAGATCTTGATATCACATTCGTTCAAAACACTGTGGGAAGCTTCCCAAGGTCCTCCTACCCTTTGGAATTCCACTCTCTTCATAGTTGTCAAACTGCCCAGGTAAAAGAATGCTGTGACAGTGTGCAGCCTGGATAGTCCATAAAAACAGTTCACCACATGCATGGTGTAGATGAAAGCAATATGTGATGGCAGCTATTGTAAAGAAAGTGGAAATGAGACAGAATATAACTTTTAAAGAGTCACTGGGACACAGCTTCAAACAATCACATAAAAGTGAGAGGTTGGAAACCACAGCAACTGCCACGTATCTTCACGTCACTTTAAGGACTTGTTAATGTTTCTGAGCAAAGATTTCAGGTGGTCTGGAAACCTTAAAAACAAAATTAAGCATATTCTCAGATGATAGAAGAAAATACTAAATAAAGAGCATGTTGTATATTCTTCCATGTCATGATAGGCTGGTGGTGTTGGGTATCTAGTTGAACTTATGGGTCTTAATTATCAGTCATTTTTCCTTGTAACTACAATGCAACATCAAATACTCAAAGACACATGTGGCTAGATAATACACGTGCTCACACATATATGTGGTAATAATTAGATAGTAAAAATATTGAACTGACTATTCTACCCACAATCCATGATTCTCCTACATGCATTCAGGCATGAATGTGTGCAAAGTATATGAGACAGTAAAATGCAACAGTGAGCAACACCTCAAAAAATAACAGTTTTTCAGATCTATGCTCCTTGTTTATTCCCTCATTTGTGCCTCACTTAGGGTCACCCCTTATTAGCTCAATCATCATAGCTAAAGAAACAAATTCAAGCCAAAATATATAGTTCAATATTTCATGCATTCATTGACACATCCTAGAATGCGCTTTTTTTTCTCCTTGTTTCTTAGTAATATGCTTCTTGTTCTAAATAGCAAGAAATTACCTATGAACATTTCTTCTCACACTCCTGGAGATGATTTCTAACACCTAAAATTTCTTCAAACTCATATTTCAGGTTTACAGCTCCTTTTTTTGTGTGTTTTGTGGAAAATCACCAAAGCAAACCCTTATATTCTGCAAGGTTTCTCCAAAACCTTCATACCTCATCCTTACTCTGAAATTTCTGTTTGAGTTTCATATCACCTGGCATCTCTGTTTTGTTAGAGTGACATTCTATATTGTTTGTTGTGACTCCAGAATTCAGATATATTTATATATTTTATTTCATTTCTGCTGTCAGTGTATGGAGTTGGCCAGATTTTTGAGGTTTCAATGGCCAGAGCTGCACTGATCCGAAGCCTGGAGCCAGGAGATTCTTCTGGGTCTTCCACGTGGGTGCAGGGACCCAAGCACTTGTGCCATCTTCTACTGCTTTCCCAGGCCAGAGCAGAGAGCTGGACAGGAAGTGGAAAGCCAGGACTCAAACAAGCACCTATATGGGATGCTGGAACTTCAGGTCCGGGCGTTAACCCCCTGCACCACAGCAGTGGCCCCATAGAATTCATTGTTAATGAAGCCTTCAGGGCACAGGCAGGTTGAGTACAGAGCAGACGAGGTCTAATCTAAACATAGAAGTCTATAGCTAACTGTTTTACATTTTTTATTCTTCTATTTTCCCAATTTCTTACAATTATTAATTAATATGTAATTTATATATATATTCATATCTATATGTATTCTTTACAACTTCTGCTTGCATTCATAGAAAAAAAAGCATTTTATTGTAGCATTACAAACTCAAAAGTATATAAAACTATTTCATTGAGTTTCTAATGTGCTAACTGTGTCCAACATTCAATATGCACCTACAAGATAGCATTTTCTCTAATAGGTACATTAACAAACTAAGTTTGAACTTCCATGAAAGCAAGTTCACCACTACATCCATCACAAGGACCAACCCAAGAAAAGCAAATCTAAACAAAAATGAAATTGATGTTACTGAACAATTTTCATATTTAAACTATAAGTAAAAATTCAACCACATTTACAAATATTTAAAACATTTGAAAATAAACCAGAAATTTGTTTTTGTTTCAGAGTACTCAGATATATAAGGGGATTTCGAAACTTCATGCAAAATACATATTATGAAAAAAACTGACCTTGGATTTCAAGACAGTTCTGCATCAAAATGAACATATGTTAACTTGTAGCAATATTTCTGTCCAAGATCTGGTTTGAGGCAGTAAGAAACATTGACATTAATTTGAAAAAACAAAGGCTTTTATAAGAGCAATATGAATTCTGCGAAAATTCTAGCAAGAGCAAATATCAAATTTATGATGAATCTTGTGCAGTAAAATGGTGGGATTATTGATGCTTTATGAAAACTTGGACAATGCACCAAAGAAATCGGTGGTTTACAAATGGATAATTTATTTTAAGTATGTTCAAGATGAATTTGAAGATGGAGTCTGCAGTAGCAGATCTCCCACATCATTTTGCAAGGAAAAAATTGTTCTTGCCTCTGCCCACATTGAAGTGAGCTGATGGTTAAGAGCATAAACAGTAGCCAATACCAAAAACATCTCAACTGTATCAGCTTGCACAATTCTGGCTGAAAAATTAAAGTGCAGCAAAATTTCTGCTTAATGGGTGCCAAAAGTGTGTCTCCTAGATCAACTTTATATAAGACCAGAGTTTTCACTGGAGATTTTAAACAAATGGAGAAAGATCCTGAAGTATTTCTTGGAATAATCACAATGAAAGAGGAAACAATGCCTTTGTAATGTGATCCAGAAGACAAAGCACAATTAAAGCAATGGCTGTCAAGAGGTGGAAGTAGTCCAGTCAAAGCAGAAGCAGACTGGTGAGGAGCCAAGGTCATAGCAACTTTTGGGGGGATGCTCAAGGCATTTCGATGGTTGACTTTTTGGAGGGCTACAGACAGATAACATCTGTTTATTAGGGCAGTGTTTTGAGAAAGCTAGCCAAGGCCTTAGCAGAAGGACACCCAGAAAAGCTCCATCAGAGAGTCTCTCTTCACCATAACAAAGCTCCAGCCCATTCCTCTCATCAAAGAAGAGCAATTTTGTGAGAGTTTTGATGGGGAATCATAGACACCTCCAACCCAGCCCTGGTTTGGCTCTTTCTGAATTCTTTTTATTTATTAATTTTAAAAACATCTTTAGAAGGCATTCATTATTTTTCTGTGAATCATGTAAAAAAGCCTGCAGTGACATACTTAAGCTCTGAGGACCAAACCTTCAGTGCTTTGGGGATGCACAAAATGGCTGGCTCATTATTCACAAGCATGTCTTGCCTTCAATGGATATGGAAAATAAAGTTTATATTTTTGTTTTTATCTTTTATAAAATTTTTTATTTAGTAAATCTAAATTTCCAAAGTACAGTTTATGGATTACAATGGCTTCCCCCCACCCATAATTTCCCTCCCACTCGCACCCCTCCCATCTCCCACTCCCTCTCCCATTCCATTCACATCAAGATTCATTTTCAATTCTCTTTATATACAGAAGATCGATTTAGTATATATTAAGTAAAGATTTCATCAGTTTGCACCCACATAGAAACACAAAGTGTAAAATACTGTTTCAGTACTAGTTATAGCATTACTTCACATTGGACAGCACAATAAGGACAGATCCCACATGAGAAGTAAGTACACAGTGACTCCTGTTGTTGACTTAACAATTTGACACTCTTGTTTATGGCATCAGTAATCTCCCTAGGCTCTAGTCATGAGTTGCCAAGGCTATGGAAGCCTTTTGAGTTCGCCAACTTTGATCTTATTCCAACATGGTCATAGTCAAAGTGGAAGTTCTCTCCTCCCTTCAGAGAAGCTACCTCCTTCTTTGATGGCCCCGTTCTTTCCACTGGGATCTCACTCGCAGAGATCTTTTAATTAGGTCTTTTTTTTTTTTTTTTTTCCAGCATGTCTTGGCTTTCCATGCCTAAAATACTCTCATGGGTTCTTCAGCCAGATCCGAATGCCTTCAGGGCTGATTCTGAGGCCAGAGAGCTATTTAGGACATCTGCCATTCTATGAGTCTGCTGTGTATCCCACTTCCCATGATGGATCTCTCTCTCCCTTTTTGATTCTATCTGTTAGTATTAGCAGACACTAGTCTTGTTTGTGTGATCCCTTTGACTCTTAGACCTATCAGTGTGATCAATTGTGAACTGAAATTAATCACTTGGACTAGTGAGATGGCATTGGTACATGCCACCTTGATGGGATTTTATTGGGATCCTCTGGCACGTTTCTAACTCCACCATTTGGGGCAAGTCCGATTGAGCATGTCCAAAATTGTACATCTCTTCCCTCTCTTATTCCCACTCTCATATTTAACAGGGATCACTTTTCAGTTAAAATTTAAACACCTAAGAATAATTGTGTGTTAATTACAGAGTTCAACCAATAGTACTAGAACAAAAAAAATACTAAAATGGATAAAGTATTACATTGTACATCAACAATCAGGGCAAGAGCTGATCAAGTCCCTGTTTTTCATAGTGTTCATTTCACTTCAACAGGTTTTCCCTTTGGTGCTCAGTTAGTTGTCGCCAATCAGGGAGAACATATGATATTTGTCCCTTCAGGACTGGCTTAATTCACTCAGCATAATGTTTTCCAGATTCCTCCATCTTGTTGCAAATGACCGGATTTCATTGTTTTTGACTGCTGTATAGTATTCTTTAGAGTACATGTCCCATAATTTTTTTTATCCAGTCTACTGTTGATGGGCATTTAGGTTGATTGCAGGTCTTAGCTATTGTGAATTGAGTGGCAAGATGGCAGAATAGGAAGGGAGCACACTGATAGTCCGGGAAGAGACAGTTTAATAAAAGTGGAGATACTGCAGGTTCAAGGAAGAGTAGAGGAAGAAACAGCAGAGGAAACGCTTCCGGAACTAGTGATTCAGAGTGGACCTGCGTGGAGAGCGTGGGATCCCATGGTTCGGGACACCAGTGGCTGAATCAACACACCAGCTTTGGAAAGGGAGCTGTGTGGAATTACTTCCCTTTTGAATCAAAAAAAAGAAAGAAAGAGAGAGAGAGATTTACCACGCCTAACCTGTGAGTGTCACCTTTGGCACACCCTTAACCCTGAGGAACCAAACAGAGCTCTCAGGCCACACCCATCTCAAGCCTCTAAGGCTCCATCAAGAGCAGACAGTCCACTTAATACAGTCATAGTATAACAAGAAAAAATACCACAGTGAGGGAAGAAGAATCCAAAGAATATCTCCACAATGCCAAGCAACAAATGCAGAAACTGAGGAAACAAGAACAAGGAAGACATTATGACACCCTCAAACGAACAAGACACCCCAAGCCAAGATTATGAAGATGATGAGATGGAAGAAATGCAAGATATGAATTTCAAAAAATTTATGATAAGAACAATTAGAAGTTTTCAAAAAAAATGCTTGAGCTATGGAATTCCTTACTGGACAGGATAGAAAATCTCCTTCGAGAAAATGAAATCTTAAGGAGGAATCAAAATGAAACGCAGAAACTAGTAGAACAGGAAAGTGTGATAGTGAAGAGAAATCAAAATGAAAAGAAAAACTCAATAAATCAAATGACAAACACATTGGAGAGCCTTAAAAACAGAGTCAGTGAAACAGAAGAGAGAATATTGGACTTAGAAGACAGAGCACAGGAAAGGATACAGTCAAACCAAAGAAAAGAAGAGGAAATTAGAAATCTAAAAAATATTGTTGAGAATCTACAGGATACTATTAAAAAACCCAACATTCGGGTCTAGGAGTTCCTGAAGGCATGGAGAGAGAGAAAGGATTAGAAGGCCTTTTTAGTGAGATACTTGCAGAGAACTTCCCAGGTTTGGAGAAGGACAGAGACATCCTAGTACAGGAAGCTCATAGAACCCCTAGTAAACATGACCAAAAGAGATCCTCACCACGACATGTTGTAATCAAACTCACCACAGTGACACAGAAAGAAAAGATCCTAAAATGTGCAAGAGAGAAACATCAGATTACTCTCAGAGGATCTCCAATTAGACTCACAGCAGACTTCTCATCAGAAACCCTACAAGCTAGAAGGGAATGGCGAGACATAGCCCAGGTACTAAGAGAGAACAACTGCCAGCCCAGAATATTATATCCTGCAAAGCTCTCATTTGTGAATGAAGGTGAAATAAAGACCTTTCATAGCAAACAGAAATTGAAAGAATTTGTTTTTATCTTTTAATTTCACATTTCCACCAATATTTTGATGTCTCATTATATACAGAGAGATAAAGCCAGAGGTGAAACTTAAAATATGATTCAGGGGGCCAGCGTTGGGGTGCACTGAATTAAGCTACTGCCTATAGTGCCAGCATTCTGTATGAATACCTGCTCAAGTCACGGCTGCTCCATTTCCAATCCAGCTCCCTGCTAACGTGCCTGGGAAAGAAGCAGAAGATGGTCCACATACTTGGAGAGTATGTGAGACCATGTGAGAGACCAGGATGGAATTCCTGGCTCATGGTGTGAGCCTGGTTCAGCACGGGCTGTTGTTGGGAGGAAATCAGCCAACAGAAGCTCTCTTTCTCTGTCTCTCTCTTTCTCTCTGTAGCTCTGCCTTTCCAATAAATTAACCCTGAAAAAGTACAAGTGATTCCGATGATAGTATTCTATTATGATAGAAGAGACTACATCAAGAAAAGTTCCCATGAATATTAAAATGCATTCAGACACTACATAATGAAATAGTCAAGATACAACCTAATGCCAGCTATTGCCTTTCTTTAAAACAATTGTAGGCATCTTTTCCATAGGCAAGAGATAATTTTGTCTTAATTTTTAGACATGTTATTAAATATTTTTAACATCTATTCATTTGACAAGAGTTATTAGTCCTCCATTATAACACCAGGTTCTATTGTAAACTGCTTCTGTGAGGAATGATTGTTATATTTTAACAAATATAAGAAAATTCTATACAAATTGAATTTTGACTTCTAAATCAGGCAATACTCAGAACCAGAGGAGGTTCAGGGAGCTCTACCCAGCAGGATGAGAGTGAGATTTCTAATCCAAATACAGAAACAAAGTTCCGAAATCATCTGTTTGACTATAGGCAGGCATTTGCCTTTCTTAGGGGTAATATGAACTCTGACTTCCTGTAATTAGCAGAAACTCAGCTGTTTGTGATTGGCCAAAACCTGGAGATCGGTCACACAAAACATAACTCATGAACCAGGTTCAGTTTGTTTACATACTATATTAGGTTGTAGTCAGTTACATAGGGATTGGCCGACTCATGTCTCCTAATAATTTAATTTAATAGGTTGTTATTGCTATAAATACCAGAGTCTTTTCTTCCACAAAGACCAAAGTATTCTCGTCTATATCCTTATACAGTTTACGCTACCAAACACTGCATTACTAGTATATACAATAGTTTCTCTAATTTGTGGTTTCCCTTTATGGCATTTCATTTGTCTGTAATTAACTGTGGTTCAAAAATATTAAGTGGAAAATGTTGTATGTTTAGAGGGAGAGAACAAGCACGTTCACACAACTTCTATTACAAAGCACTGTTGCAATTCTATTTTATTATTAGCTATTGTTGCTAATATCTTATGCCTAATTTATTAATTAAACTTTATCATAAGTAGGCATGTATAGTAAAAAAACAAAACATACTATCCCTGGTTTCAGACATCATTCGGGATCTTGGGACACATCCTCTATTGACTATATTATGCATATGTTTGTAGTTTTATAATTATATGTTAGCCAGCTTCTTAAACATATCAGTATAATAGACATACTAAATGCATTATATGAATCAGATTGTTTAAAAGCTGAGTGAACATCAAAAATAGAAATAAATACTTTGTTACTCAAGATCAAAATCTAAAATTAGGTCATTAAAAATCCTCCTAGAGTTGTTCATTTATAATAATTGTGATACCTCGATTAGTTGGTTGAAGATTTAACATTGAATAAATTATATGTAATTAAGAAATGTGGCCTTCACTTTTCAATACAAAGATCAAAAAAAGACAGAGTCAACTATATTCGGTAGTAGAATTCAAATTAAAACTAGCAGTTACTTTCTTCACTAGCTTGCCCTAGGAGTTACATGCCCATCAAACAAAATGTGAGCTATATAGGCACTCAGAGCTTTCCTTAGATCCCAAGCAAATCTGAATCTAATTTTTGGCTTTTTAACTACCAGTCAACATAACAGTGCAAATGAAAAAGAAATACATTCTTGGCCTCTTAATGGAAGTGTTTAATATCATCCACACCAGCAGACTTCTATCATGCCCTGGGAAAAGAACTGTGACTCTAATACCAATTCTGCCTGCACTTATCTGGAGTTCTGTCTTTGGACGAGTTAGCCCCAGCCAAGCCAAAACAGTTGGTGACAACATGCTGGCTCTGACTGTGCTCACCTACTAGGATTGCCAAAATTCCATCCTCTGAAGAGCAACAAACAAAAGCCAATGGTATAATTCAATTACCACAGAATCCAGTTTCCAGTGACAAATTTGTCAGTCGCTGCTAGAATTTTTCATTATGATTTGCAAGGCCTTGAAGCCCAATCAGAATTGACATGTACATGTTTAAATGCACATTCTGGGAAGAATGCAGTATAACCTAACATAACAATTTTTCATGGTGGAAAGCAGAAACTCTGTAGCTGGACACATTTGAGTTCAGTTCCTAATTCTGTTTAACATCAACCCTTGAATATGTGTTCATTTATTATTATTTTTGAAGAGTTATTGATTTGAGAGGCAGAGCAACAGAGAGAGAGAAAGAGAATCTTCTCTTCTACCCACTAGTTCATTCCCCAAATGCTTGCAATAGCAAGGACTAAGCAGGCCTGAGCCAGAAGTCAGGAACCCCATCCTGACTCCTATATGGTGAAAGGAACTCAAGTATTTGTTCCATCACCTGCTGCATTCCAGGCACCTTAATGTAAAGCTGGGTTGGAAATAAATGCAGGACTCAATTGGGCACTCCAATAAGGGATACGACTGTCCAAGTGGCTATGTAACCCACTGTGCCACCCCTGCTCGTGTGACTTTGATTTGACCTCTCTGATCCTCAGTCTCATCATCTCTAAGTCAGTGTTATACATCACGCATTGTGACAGTGAAACGAGAAACAAAACTGAGGGGAGGAATTAACATATACATGCTTAAAGTACATGGCACCTGGCTGATGAGAGTAGCCCAATAAATGTGATCATTTTTATCTCTCCCAACACAAATATGAAAATTGCTTTAATTTCAGTACATATGGAGATACTTCAAAAATTCATAGAAACATGGAATTAAAAGATAAATTTATTTTGATGCAAAAAGGATCCCTGAAGTCTATGTAGGGTTTCATCATGGTATGCCTTTTCCATGAATGTTTTCAGGCCCCGTGTATGTATGCATTTCCTAATGTCTTACATTAAAACAAATGCATCTTCCAATTACCTTTTGAAACATTCTCATACTGAGCGCCATCTGCATGGGGGACAACATTGCAAGTAAGGGATACCTCAGCGAACACAGCAAACACCCTTGTGTTTTCTAGTTGGGGAAAACTACAACCAAGGAATGAAACCAATTAGCTATACTTTGGAGAGACTTGAAGATGAACAGCACACAGAAATAGAGACTACTAGTGCAACGTAAGAATGCTTGCAAGTCGTGGTGTGATTGGCTGTAGTTGTAAGTTAAGTATTAGAGTGAGCCTGAGATTTGGTGTGTTGAAAATCCACAGAGAGCTAAGTGTTAAAACTCTACTATTACTTGCTTTAGAACAGCATTAATTAACATTTTAAAAAACGATGAGCCTCACCACATGTAATATCCCTCTTCCTTAAAATCTGCTGAGTTCCCAATGGCAGAATCAATAGTTTACAACAGATTGTATAATCATTGCTAACACTATGAGTAAATCAACGGTGACACAGAAAGCCTCTCTTTGATTTCATCATCATTTTTTTCATGCTTACTGTTCATAGCCACATCTAGAGCTGTTTTCTGTCCGATAAGTGAAAACTCAGAATTACACATCTGGCAAACCAAGCCCTCCTGTTTTCAAATTTCAAATTTATATATATGTATATATATATATATAAATTATATATAAATAGATTTTATAGATATACATATATATATATAAATTCTGTGTTCCAAAAAGTCTATGGAAATCTGTATCCTAAACCAATGAAAACCACACGCAGTAGTATATAGAATGTTTTCTCAATTCTTTCACCTTTTATACATTTCTTTCAGCAGGTTCCATCTGAAGTATTTCGCATATTGCAGATTCAGTAGCTCCTAAAGCTTTTGCTTGGCTCACAGCCTTGTTCTAGAATAAATAACAATCTTGACAAACACTTATGGAAGGTTTTTGAAGCAATTTTTAAGGGAAGTAGGATGCCTTAGGTAGTACAAGTTACCCCTTTGGCTTTTGAATCAAACAATAGGGTCTAAAAGAATATTCCTTGGAAAATGGCTCTATCTATTTCAACTTAAAGGAATCCTGAGAACTGCATAGTTATTTTTATTAGAATAAAAAAGTTGAATTTATTTTTCTTCTCATTTTGTTTCATCTTTTACCCTCTTCATGCCTGCTTCAGAAAGCCCTAGTGGTTCTGGAGAACAAAATTTGAACAACTTTCTGCTGGGAAAACATAGCTTCTCTTATCTAAGCAAATGTTTTAAAAGCATATACTTAAATTCAACCTGTAGCAATTATTGCATGTTTTGCTTGTTTTTCTTTTCAATATCTGATTCATAATTTGTTTTATATTTGCAACTTAAATAGACATTATTTCCTACTGACCTACACAAAAATGAACAAAAAATGTGGCTATCCCAACACACACTGAATTTTCCATAAGAAATACTTTCCTCTGAATGTGGTTTTTGATCCAGAAATACTAATTAGAGGGATTTTTTTCCCTTTACATAGCCCCAAAGTTACTAGTAAAAATAGTTGTACGCATGTAAATTAGAGAAACAAACAGCAAATGTTATGGTAGGCGATTCCCATCACACAGTTCTTAAAATCGTCGCTAGCCTTGGCCTGTGCAATCCTTCTGGAATTTGCTCTAATTCTCTGGAGACCTACAAATACCAATTTACAAATCATGCTCCCCTAACATTCCATATAGAGAATAAAGCAGATATATCAGAATAAGTTTCCAGAAAAAAAGTTTTCCCAATCCAAATTCCACAAATCTCTAAAGAGAACAATGGTTAAATGTTGACTCTGGAGTTTATGGGTAGATTCTTTTTCCTTCTGAAAATGCACACTTCAGAAGTATTCTATAGTCCGCCATTATGAATGAGTCTTCTCAAAGATTAGAGGTTATTAGGAAAGTCAGGTGGGTGACTGGAAGTTTTATTAAAAGGCAACAGGTCACATACAGCAGTCAATGTTAAATTGATATGCATGAATGGGCAAGTGCCTAACTGTATGGAGGTTGAAATCATTCAGATAGAGGCAACAGGAGTGAAAGAACATATTCTGTTCCCTTGCCTCATGAAAACAGATAGGCTGTTACTCATCCTTCAAAATCAGCTGGAACAAACCCAAGCTATTCCCCTAAAGAATGGTCCTCAGGGAATTTTATTAGAGAATTCCACAAATAATGAGCCAACTGTGCATTTCTGTCACAAATCCCTAGCCCGTAGAAAAATTCTCATGAAATTATATGGGCTAAAACCATAATGTTTCTTGTGAGTATCTTCTCACATTCACAGATGAAGTTGTCCAAAAGCCCAATATAATTCGATTTCCACAGTGCAGGGTCCATTAATTGGAGATGCTTATGTTTTCCAACTCGCAGCATCCTACGACACTAAGCATCGAATATTAAACACTGCTCAGACGCCTCATAAACGGATTTTTTCCCATTTCTTGAAGTTAGCTAGTGAATTTAGATGGATTAAATACTAAAACTAAGCTTTGTTTGTAATTATTTACTGACATAATCCAATTTTGAACATAGAATTTAATGACTAGTGATTTTATAATTTTCCCAAAAGACTAATGCAGTGAAATGTAAAACAGTGCAGAGATGAGCAACATATGACTGTCCTTTAGACTTCATCATTTTGATAAAAAAAAGATGCCAATGTTACTATTGCTCTGTTAAGGTGTATTTTTGTTCTCTGCATGTTTTTAAAATGTTCTATTTGCTTTTAATTTTCTCATATTTGATTGGCTTAGGCCCAGTTTTGTACTTGGCCAATTTAGAATTTGCACTGGGTCCTGTGCTTTTAAGTTGATGTCTTCTCAAAGTTGAAAATTCATTGGCCAGTTTTTCTTTCAATGATACTTCTATTTCTTATCTGTTTCTCTTCTTTCTCATATTCCTGTTACATATAGAGCTACAGCTATAACCAATGATGTATGAAAGGTCTCCAAAAAGTTCACAGAAAATGTTTATTGTGAGAAAACTATGCACATAATTCAATATTTTTCACACAAAATAACCTTATCTTTCAATTCCATTTTTCTGTAAATTTTTTGAAATACCCTCATTATAACCTTTTCACCATATGCAATATTTCTCTTCCATTTTCTGGACATGCCTTCTGTCTATTTGACCTTTGGTCTATGCATTTTCTTTTGAGATGTCTTCCAGCTAATTAGTTCCCCCCCCCTTGAAATCTTATCATCAGTTACTTGAATTTTCTGTTCCAGAATTTCTATTAAAACCTTATGCATTTTAAACACCTTGTGAAAATCTTTATCTTCCAACTACTTTTATAAATGTATCAATCATCTAGCTTATACATATGTCTACTATTGGGACAGAAGTTTGGCACAATGATTAAGATGCCACTTGGGTTGCTGACATCTCATATCTGAATCCTGGGGTTCTAGTCCCAGATCCACTTCCATATTACTTTCCTATGAATGCACACACTAAAAGCAGCAGATAGTGCCTCAAGTACTTGGTTTTCTGATACCCACATCAGGATGGATTACCAGTTTCTGATTTCAGCCTGGTGCTGCACTGGCTATCGCAAGCCTTTAGATAGTGAATCAGTTGATGAAAGGTCTCTCTATCTGTCTCCCTTTCTCTGCCTCTCAACCTTTCAAACAAAACTGAATTAATATTGAAAAAAAATGTGTCCAAAATTTCCAAGTGCATACACAACTCATATTATCAATTTGCCAAACGGAAAACAATGTCTGTTTTTTTCTTCCACACACTCATGTCATTTCTTTTTTTTAAGATTTATTTACTTATCTTAAAGCAGAGTTACAGAGAGACAGAAGCAGAGAGAGAGGTCTGCCATTCACTGGTTCACTCCCCAGATGGCCACAATGGCCAAAGTTGCACCAATCTAAGGCCAGGAGCCTGGAGCTTCTTATGGGACTTCCATGTGGATGCAGGGACCCAAGGACTTGAGCCATCTTCTACTGCTTTTCCAGGCCATTGCTGAGAGCTGGATAGGAAATGGAGCAGCCGGGACTTGAACCAGCTCCTATATGGAATTACAGCACTGTAGGTGGAGGCCTTACCCGCTACACCACAGCACCAGCCCCACTCATATCATTTCAATATCAACATAAATGATAGTACAGAATGCAATCCACTAAATAATAGAAATTCCTATGACTAGAATTTAGTGGTCAATCAATTAAATAATCACTTTAAGTGGGTGAGACAACAAAGCTATCTTTCATAGTAGAATGGCAACTAATAAACATAGAAGAAATGAACCCAGATAGTCAAGGCATAGCAATAATCATAGTAACACTTCAGTTAGCCAATAAACACTGATAGTTGATTTTAAAAAGTTGAAATTTAATGAGGAACTTAATATTTTGTCCTCCAGGGTACCTTAGCAGGGAGGTGGATTGGAAGTGGAGCAGTTGGAACTCAAACTAGCGCTCATATAAGATGCTGGCATTGCAGGTGGCAACATAGCCTGCTACGTCACAATACCAGCCATGAATTGTTTTATTTTTTTTTTTTATTTTTCTTATTTTGACAGGCAGAGTTAGACAGAGAGAGAGAGAGAGAGAGAGAGAGAGAGAGAGAGAAAGGCTTTCTTCCATTGGTTCATCCCCTAAATGGCAGCTATGGCCGGTGCACTGTGCCGATCCGAAGCCAGGAGCCAGGAGCTTCCTCCTGGTCTCCCATGTGGGTGCAGGGCCCAAGCACTTGGGCCATCCTTCACTGCCTTCCTGGGCCACAGAAGAGAGCTGGACTGGAAGAGGAACAACCAGGACTACAACCCAGCACCCATATGGGATGTCAGCACCGCAGGTGGAGGATTAACCAAGTGCACCACCTCGCCAGCACCAGCCACGAATTCTTAACCACTCAACTCCATTATTTCCATTTGGGACATTTCATATACATTTCACAGATCTTACAATACTTATTAAGCCCGAGAATATTCCAGAGTCATAATTATAACTTTTCTTGCATATCAATATTTTCAGATATTATTTTCATGAAACAAAGGAGAAAATAATCTGCTAATAATAAGCTGGGTTGTTCGAGTCCTAAAACTGTCCTTAGATTATGATTCCACTGTTATGACTAATATTTTCTAATATTTTCCAGGGTTTGCAAACTGCTGTCCATGATATTTAAATGAAATCTCTATAGCAACTATCTCATGAAAATTCATCAGGGAGGCCATGAGGTCCATGATAGCATGGCCAATATAAAGTATGCTATTTTGCTTATAAAAATGTGTCTGCTATTAAAGTCTGCAGGCTCATAAATGCACAGAATCATTAATAAGTTCAAGGACAGGCAAAGTCACATTCCTTTTCGTCCACATCCTCATGTCATTCTAGAAAGACTAGCAAATGTGCATTTTTATTCAATTTCCATAAGTTCTTTTGTTCACCAGAAATTATGTTAATTGCTAGGGAAAGGAACTACCAAGAAGCACTGGGAAAACAATTCATGGTTTAGCATAAATAAGAAATTCAGCAGCAGCCACTGTAATCAAAATCATATACCACCAAGTTACAATGCTGAAAATAACCACAATTGTAAGTACGTTTTCTCAAGGAGTTATACAATAGTAAGACAATTTAATAGAAAAAATTACAGTTAACTAGTTAAATTTGAATCTAGTAGCTTACAAAGTTAAACTCTTGGAAACTTCTTGAATCAGAAAGAGAAAAGTCTTACAAGGAATTTTCAAAAAGTTCATGGAAAATGTCCATTATGAAGAACACGTGCATAGATTTCGAGAATTTTTTGCGCCAAGATATTCTTATCTTTGAATTCCATTTTCCATGAACTTTTGGAAGTAGGTGTTTTCAGCTTTACGGAATGGTTTGGTGCTTCTATTGACAAGTGTTTCCCTCCATTTCCCAATATGCTTTAACATAGGCGTGCTCTATTTACTCCAAACAAATGCTTCAGTTTCACTTTGATCAGTCATCTTACTTTTATATAAACCTTGTATTAACTAACTCCTCTTAGTAGCAACCTAATAGTTTAATAAATCTAAGAAGTGCATTAGATCAATTGTCTAGAATAATATACACCGAAGAAATGCCACATAAATTAAATCGAATTTCAAATTCTTTCCCTTTTCAGTAAGCTGTGTATGTGAAGGGTGATGCATTCTATAGAAAATAAAAACAATATTGGAACAAGTCTAGAAGTGATAGCAATCTTAGAGCCTCTTTTATTGAAGCCCCTTGAGGTTAATTAAACTGCTTCATGTCACATATTGATTCCAGCCTAAAACAGAAGATTACTGCTGGTGCAAGTACCTTAGGAGCTCAAAGGAACAAGACCCTTGAGAGCGGGGACTCAGAGCTCTGCAGGAATAACTTCAGTCAGCTCCCAGTATAGAATACACTACAAACTGGCACCAACTGCTGTTCCTCAGACCAAATGCTGAGATGAAGACCCATCGATGACAACAGCCATCAGGAAGGACCACGTCTCTTCTTCCGCCTTCGCCACTTCACACCCCCTTTTAGTAGAGCCTAACAGGGAGTCTTCTGGCAAGAAAAACTGTGTCTTGCAGAATCCCAGCCCTAGTATCCCAAAGTAAAGTGTACAGGGATGGGTTTGGTGTTTGAAGACAAAACATAATGAGCAGTACACTTAGGGAGGCATTCTACTTCTCAGAGGTCTCTGCTAAGAAAGCAAACGGGGCTGTGTCTCAGGCGTGCAAGCTTGAGTATCTGTACTAGGCACTCCACAATAGGAGATCCATGTGGTTTAGTCATGGGGTTGTGACACGAACAAATCAATTCTCAAGAGCCAAAAGTGATTAAAGAGGAATTTCATTCTATGACCTCTTGGATGACATTATAGTGACTGCAAATAAAAAGTCCTTAGAAGCCCCCATTAAAGTGCTCATTGTTTCCATTCCCTTTACTCCCAGGTTTCTTTCTCATCTAGGCTCCCTCCCCACCCAAAAGGAAAAAAAGGAAACTTCTACTCCAAGTGCATGAGTCTCTCTTTCCTCACCATTCCCTCTCCTATTCCATCTTGGACTTAATTAACTATTAATTAGCAAATCTCCCTGCAAAATATTGTTATTCCTCTTTGAAATTAATTGACTGCATTAACTAACCCTGTTCTTCACCTCTTTCCATATCTGTGCTCTTTACCATGAAACATTACACTATCTGCCAGCGTTAACCCAGGCTCAGCCAGTGGCTTGCGATAGCACTGGAACCTTGGAAGGTGGGACATAAGCAGAGGTTTGAGAAAGCATTTGTCCAGCTGGATTTGTGCTCGTTCTTGCTCCCGACAATGACCACAGTGTATGTCCCAGGGAGCCTGCTGAACAACGAGAGATAGTTGGTGCACATGTCATTGTTGTCCTAGTTGGCAGCTAGTCTACAGTAGACCTGTATAAGAGCTAACTCAAATCAAATGAAATGCCCCACTGAAGTTAGACTGGATAAATGACCACAGACCAGGTAGGTAAATCAATTGTTACATTAAGTTTCTGAGATTTTAGAAGGTTGATTATAACACAGAATTATCGTATGATAAAATATCACCGCCAAAAGACCTTCCAAGTTCAATGCATGAATTCAGGTAAACTAAAGACTATTTTTATCAGAAAAGCATTTGTCAAAGATAAGGGACAAAGTGAGAAAAATCATTTTCAGTACAAATCATAGACAAAAGATAAATTCCCCTGATACATGAAGAACTCCTATAAATCAAAAATAACATGAATAGTAATGCCTAGTATGCTTCCTTTTGCATAAAAACCAACATATGAATATGTTTGCAGGTAAACAGGATATATGAAGGGGGTATCAAAAAAAAGTATATGGAAATGCATATTATGAAAAACTCTGTGAATTTCAAATTTTTCACACCAAATAAATTTATCTTTTAATTCTACTTTTTTTCATGAATTTTTTGAAGTTGTCTTGTTATGAAAAATGATTAACACTGGCTATCTCCAAGGAAAGGAAATGAATGGGCAAGGTTTAGTAATGGAAGAGATTTTTCACCTGTATCCACTTGTGCCTGTAAGTTATGAACTCCATAATTGTATTATATATTCATAAATAAATATATAAAATAGAGTAAATATTGTTCATTTATAAAAACACAGGTAGCTTCATATTGTAGCCAGGATTCTTGATGATTACTACACACCAATTTCAACATCTCAAACTTAGTACACACAAGATCTATGTCTCACTCTGTAAAGTCTGGTACATGTAGCTGAGGGATGCTGGGTCCTGTTCCATCCCAGAACAGACATGTCATTTCTGCAGACAGTCCCTTAGCTGGAACCACTCACTTGCCCCCAGCCCATGGGTAGTAGAGGAAAAATAAACATATAATATCCCTACTGCATTTTCCATTCTATAGTAAATTATTTTTAAAATAAAGGTCTTAGGATTATAGCATCTTATACATGATATAACCTCCATTTTGTGTGCTTTTGGTTTTACTTTGTTAAAAAAAGATACCCTACATGATACCTCACATAGAAGAGCCCTTATTATGCCTTAGAATAATTGGGCATATTCCATCTGAAATGTAGAATTAATTTGATCTCACATATTAATATGGGTAAATAAGTAGATTCCTCATAAAGTTTGTGGAAAGTAAAATCAATTGATAAATTTATTTTTGTGCAAAAAATTGAATCGATGTATGCAAACGTTCTTTAAAATATTCATGATATGCATACTAAGGATAAATTGTGCATATATTTCAAAAATTGTTCAACATAATATAGTCATCTTTTAATTTGGAGCACCAAAGAATACTGATCAATCCAATTTTGGATATGCCTTGAAATATTTATTTTTAGCCATGTTAATTACAATTAGACAATAGTAGTCTACACAGTCATTAACCAGTTTTTTAAGACAGATGAGCTCCTACAATCCATTTGTCCACATCCTTCGGTCAACTTCTTGCAATGACAGCCATTGAAAGGCACTGACTATGTTCTACTTTGACATATTATAAAGAAAGTCAAAAGGGAAAAACCAAGTCACTGTTTCTCATAGTGTCCATTTCACTCCAACAAGTTTCCCCTTTGGTGCTCAGTTAGTTGTCGCCCATCAGGGAGAACATATGATATTTGTCCCTTTGGGACTGGCTTAATTCACTCAGCATGATGTTTTCCAAAACAGTGACTTGATCAGCTCTTGTCCTGACGGTTGATGTACAATGTAATACTTTATCCATTTTAGTATTTTTTTTTGTTCTAGTACCATTGGTTGAACTCTGTAATTAACATACAATTATTCTAAGGTGTTTAAATTTTAACTGAAAAGTGATCCCTGTTAGGAATTTGGAAAACATTATGCTGAGTGAAATAAGCCAATCTGAAAGGGACAAATACCACTTGTTCTCCCTGATAGGTGACAACTAACTGAGCACCAAAAAGGAAACCTGTTAAAGTGAAATGAACACTATGAGAAATGGTGACTTGATCAGCCCTCACCCTGACTGTTGATGAGCAACTGAATATGTTATCCCTCTTAGTATTTTTTTTTGTTTGTTCTACTTAATACTTTTGGTTGAATACTGTAATCAATACACAATTCTTAAGTGCTGAAACTTAACTGAAAAGTGATCACTGTTAAATATAAGAGTGGGAATAAGAGAGGGAAGAGATGTGCAATTCGGGATGTGCTCAAGCTGACTTACCTCAAACGGTAGAGTTAGAAACATACCAGGGGATTCGAATTCAATCCCATCGAGGTGTCATGTACCAATGCCATCTCACTAGTCCCAGTGATCAATTTCTGTTCACAATTGATCATAATGATAGGACTAAGAACCAAAGGGATCACATAAACAAGAATAGTGTCTGCAAATACTAGCTGATAGAATAAAAATGGAGAGAACGATCCAACATGGGAAGTAAGATACACAGCAGACCCATAGAATGGCATATGTCCTAAACAGCACTCTGGCCTCAGAATCAGCCCTTAAGGCATGCGGATCCAGCTGAAAAGCCCAGGCATGGAAAGCCAAGACATGGAAAGCCAAGACACTCTGGAAAAAAAAAAAAAAAAAAAAAAAAACACTAAGTGAAAGATCTCCACGAGTGAGATCCCAGTGGAAAGAATGGGTCATCAAAGAAGGAGGTACATTTCTCTGAAGGGAGGAGAGAACTTCCACTTTGACCATGGCCTTGTCTAAATATGATCAGAGTCAGTGAACTCAGGGGCCTTCCATAGCCTTGGCAGCTCATGACAAGAGCCTAGGGAGATTACTGATGCCATAAACAAGAGTGTCAATTTGTTAAATCAACAACAGGAGTCACTGTGCACTTACTCCTCATGTAGGATCTTTGTCCTTAGTGTGCTGTACATTGAGATTTAATGCTACAACTAATACTCAAACAGTATTTTTCACTTTATGTTTCTGTGTGGGAGCAAACTGTTGAAATCTTTACTTAATGTATGCTAAACTGATCTTCTGTATATAAAGAGAATCGAAAATGAATCTTGATGTGAATGGAAGGGGAGAGGGAGTGGGAAAGGGGAGGGTTGCGGGTGGGAGGGACGTTATGGGGGGGAAGCCATGTAATCCATAAGCTGTACTTTGGAAATTTATATTCATTAAATAAAAGTTTAAAAAAAGGGAAAAACCAATGCAATGTTCTTCTGTCTGTTTTTAGCTTGAGAAGACTCTTGGTATTCATACTTAATTTGTGTCTCTTAGTTCTAGCCTGAATCCATTTTGACAAACGTGAGTGTGTGTGTGTGTGTGTGTGTGTGCGTGTGTGTGAGCGTGCTTTACTCTGAAGAGAGAGAAATGAGTTCTACTTCTCAAGAGTGAAATAGATTGCTGGATGAGTTCTAAATTGTTCCTTTGGGTACATAAGGATGCAACTGTACACATGATTGAGCAGCAGGGTTTAGCTTCTCCTCATTCTGTGTAAGTTAGACAGAAAGTGCCTACATCCTGCATCCGGTACTGAAGAATGTATGCTGTCCAAAAGAGAGACACAAGAGACAAGACAGAGAGCTTGTGTAATTGGAACTCAGACTGAGGGATTACTCACCTGACGAGGTAAAGAAATGAACTGAAGAGATTGAACCACACTGCAACAGAGAAACCAAAGCAAGTGAAGTATATCTTAACACAGCATTTTAATGAGCCATGAAGAACGAGCATTTTGTCCCTGAATATGTATGCTATTGTTGTTTACTTTTAATAAGCACACCACTGGTTGGGAGGGGGGGCATCAGAAGCAGAATGTTGAGTTAGGAGCACACTCTACTGGTTTCCTATGGGATGACAATAAAGGACCATGGAAGATCTCAAAGTTCTCTTAGGTGTTTTGTTGGTTTGGGTTTTTTGTTTGTTGCTTCTTTTCTATTATGAACATAATGAAACACAGAGCATTAAATGTTATGTATTACTATACGTCAAATACATATATTTAAACAGACTCAAATGCTTCCTGAAGTTTTTGAAGGCTTTGATCTGCCTTCTCCTCTTCCACTTTTCCCTTTCTAGAGTTCTTTTTTCTCTTTCAGCTCTCTTAGAGCTTCGGCAGACTTGGCATCCTACCGGGGGCTCTTCTGAAGAGGCTGATCCTGGATCCACAGAGCAACCTGCACATGTCATAATGACACACTGCTGTCGACATACCACCTGTTTTTCCTTGTTCTCCCTGGGTTTTGGCTTTCATCAAGCAAATTCTTCAAACAGCTGGGTGGTGCCAGCACATGGAGCCCCCTTGTTCCTCACCAGAAAACCAAACTTAATGACTCAGTCACGTTTAGGATTCTGTTTCTACTCCACGGCTACTTTAATCACATTAGCAGCATATGAACTGGAAAACGACAGTTTTCAGCTGAACGTGATGAACACACATTTAATTTAAACACTAAAGTTGGAGAATGGCAAATATTCTCCTGTGACTAGAAAATAATGAATGTGCCAACTGATCACTGTGCTACCGTTCCTGACAGAGAGACATTATCCAGAAAAGAGGCTTGGGAGGATAACCAGAGGGAATTAAACTAGGTTGGGGATTATTTGGGTTTGGCTTTCTTTTCTCACCCAGTGAGAGTGACTAAGACCACATGGTTATTTTTACATCACGATTTCAGTACCTCTTCACAAAATGACTAGGGATTTCTCTATTAGGAACTAGTAAGAACTAATTAGGAACTAGTAACTAAATACTTATAAGTAAATGGAGGAAGAGAAAAGTAAATTTATCATCCTATTCTTTCATAGTACAACCCTTTGATTTAGAGACCAGAAGACTTTATGGATATCATGACACAAAAGGAATTTCTTCTCAACTTAAATATCTGTCAAACATAAAAATACTTTTGTGATTAAATAATATACATCATCCTGTATAATAAACTCAGACTAGCCTGTATAGACATCCAATGTAACAAACAGTTGACATTTGCCTTCATTTGTCTTTAGCTCAAAACTAACTGACCCAAAGAAGTCCCAAACATATTATCCTTTACTTCAGTGTCAACATTCTTAATTTGAAGCTTACTCTTTCAAAACTTCAACTCACACTGTCATTGTAATTTCTTTTTTTTACTTATTTAATTTTACTTTTTAGTTACTTTTTAACAGACTCGATGTGCTTTGTAGATACAATTCTAAGGACCTAATGATATTCCCTCCCTCCCTTCCTCTCTCCCTCTGTTTCTCCTCCACCTACTTGTCCTTCTCCCTTTCTGGTTTTTTTTTTTTTTTGAGATAAATTTTTAAATTACATTACAGTAAAAAGGCTTAATGTTTCATCAAATCAACAATAGGAGTCACTGTGCACTTACTCCCCCTGTAGGACCTCTGTCCTTAATGGGTTGTACTATGTGAATTAACGGCATAACTAGTACTCAAACAGTACTTTATACTTGGTGTTTCTGTGTGGGTGCAAACTGTTGAAATCTTTACTTAGTATATACTAAATTGATCTTCTGTATATAAAGATAATTGAAAATGAATCTTGATGTGAATGGGATGGGAGGGGGAGTGGAGATGGGATGGTTGCAGGTGGGAGGGAGGTTATGGCAGAGGTCTCTGCCTCTGTCTCTCGGTCACTCTGCCTTTCAAATAAATATTAAAAAAAAATAGTAGTAAGAGTAGTCCCAGCAGTAGTGGAAATTTATATTTATTAAATAAAAGTTAAAAAAAAGTTTAACAAGTAAAAAGCAAAAAGACTCTAGTGGGAATGTAGACAATGACCATGAAAAATAATTGAATGGAAAAATGACCATTTCACCCATATACAGTAAATTCTAAAGTAGCCACAAATCATTAAAACTACAGAAGTATAACATTCTTGAAAGAAATGTCTGTGTATCACTGTTAGTGCAAATATGGCTTTGTAAAACTTTGTTTTATGCCCTTGTCAGACCAATAGTTAAGAATGTCATATCACATAGTTTTTTAAAATTGAAATCTGATTGACACTTATGACAAAATAGCAAAAACCATTCCATGGATCTAGGTACAATATCTATCTCCAGTTACCTCTTTAAAATTCAATATGCATTTTGCTACCAGGTTAGTCTAATAATGCAGGCCAAAATTATATCAGAGCCTTTAATGGTTTCTCAATTACCTACACCTATAAAATTAATTTCTGTTGACCTACCTTCATTTGCAAAGTACTTAGCCAACTTCTCCATCTTTTGTTATTCTGCTTTGGATATTTTTATTCAACAACCTAATTGAATTATATTCTGCTTCATCAAATGCTTCTTACACCTCTCCCTTTGTGGTTCCCATGCCATCCAAAAACATGTCATTGAAAATTCAAATTCCGCTTAAACTACCTAGGATAATAATGATGATGATAAGAGTAGTAAGAGTAAGGGCTAGTGCTGTGGCCTAGTGGGTAAAGCTGCCACCAGCAGTGTTGGCATCCCATATGGACACCAGTTTGAGTCCCACTGCTCCACTTCCAATCCAGCTCTCTGTTGTGGCCTGGGAAAGCAGTGGAAGATGGTCCAAGGGCTTGGGCCCCTGCACCCTGGTGGGAGACCTGGAAGAAGCTCCTGGATCCTGGCTTCAGATCGGCGCAGTTCCAGCTGTTGCAGCCAACTGTGGAGTGAACCAGCAGATGGAAGGCCTCTCTCTCTGCCTCTGCCTCTCAGTCACTCTGCCTTTCAAATAAATAAATATTAAAAATAATAGTAGTAAGAGTAGTCACCAGCAGTAGTGAGGGCTCACTAGGAATCAAGCGTTGAACTACACACTTTCCACATGTAATGGTTTTTTAATTCCTCTTGACAATCTTAGGTACTAGATTTTGCTGTTAATGAGAATGAAGTGATAAGCAACTTGTCCAAAGTCACATATCATCTAAGTGGAAGGGCCCAGATAACAAATGACTTCTATATCGTAAGCATTTCTATTTTCTCAAATGTTATAAATTCTCTTTATCCGATTTGTCAGGTAGAGTACTTAGTCTATTTTTGATAGAAATTATAATTTCCAACAGTTTTTCCCCATAGTTAAAAAGCTGTTCACACTGCTGTCTGAAAGTTCAACAAAATTGAGCTCTGCCTTATTAGAGGTCAAGTCAATCCTGGGCAGGAAAGTTTTTCTTTAACCAGAGCCAAATTCTGAAAGCAAGATTGGATTCACTTTAATGCCACCAATGGGCTGGTTACTCACACACACATTTCCTAAATTTACCTAGGAGGTGGATTTTCACCTGGTGGTTAAGAAACAAATTGTGTCAGCTGTGTACCATACTCTGCACCTGGGTTTTATACCCACTTCTGGCTCCCTGATTCCAACTTCCTGCTAAAGCAGACCCTGGGAGGCAGCAGTGATGATTTCAGGCGTTGGGTCCCTGCCAACTATGTAAGACACCTGTCCTGGAGTCTCAGCTTCCAAATTCATCATGGCGCTATCCCAGGCCATTGTGGTCCTTTGGACAGTGAGCCAGAGAACAGGAGCTCTGTTTTGCTCTCTTCAATTAATTAATTGATTATAAAAATAAGGAAACAACTTTCATCTAGGTTAGGAGTTTTTAGAATGGGATCCTTGAGACTCTGTTAGGGAAACTGCAAGATCAAAGCTGTTCTCTAACAACACTAAGGAACTCTTCGCTTCCTTTCAGTGTTTCAGCATTTACACTGATGATGCAAAGCAGCAGTGAGTAAACCTGTTGGGGCCTCAGCACAGGCTAGCACAGCTAGAACCGCTTGTGTTCTTCACCGCACTGCACTCACGGGGGGAAAGAGCTTCATTTAGGAATATCCTTGAGAAAGCAATGACGTTTGTTAATTTTATTAAGCCTAGGCACTTGTACATGCCTCTTCATACTCTGAGTAGATCATGGAAAGTTTGTATAAAGCATTTGCGCTGCGCAGTGAGGTACAGTGGTTGTCTCAGAGAAAAACACATGTCTGAGTTAGAACCGAATGAGATGATTTTACCATGGATGGAACACTGTTTTTACTTGAAGACAAAAGATGATTATTCCATTTCAGGTATTTGGCAAACCTCTTCTCCAAACGGAATGAAGTGAGGCTGTTACTTCAAAGATAGCAGCCATAAGTGCTTGCTGCCAGTGATAAAAGTTGAGCTCTCAAGTGCCATTTGGAATTCTGGAAAACCTTGTCTCCTTCACCAGATAGTCAATGCCCCAATGTTTCTTAATTTTTCTGATGAAACTGACATCAAAAATGTTAATGATTCTAATTTTGTTTATAGTAAAAAGGAAATGTGATCATATTTGGAAGACCTGAATTAATAGGTGAATCAGTATTTCCCAATAACCAATGCATGATTTTACAAAATCATGCATGCATGCAAGACCAATTCAGAGTGCAAGACAGGCCAATGGATTTTAATGGAACATAACACAAAATGTTCATGGATGCTTTCAGATTTCACATTGCAACTACCTTCAATAAAATAGCCAATTGTTATATTGTATATAATATCAGAGAGAAAATATTCAAATTATCTGCAAAGACTATTAAACCACTTTTTTCACAAATTCGTAGCAAGACAGATGACGTAGGAGGTCAGATTTTCTTCATATGCTTCAACCAAAGCAACATATCCCAACAGGCTGAAAGCAGAAACATATGAGGATCCAGCTGTATCCTATTAATACAGATGTTAAAGTGATTTTCAAAAACGTAGAACAATGCCACTCTTTCTGTTTTTTCTTTTTAAGAATAAAATTGTTTCTATGCATGTTTGCATTTAACATAGCATGCTTATTATCACAATTTTTAAGTTACTTATTAAATATCTGATTAATTCTGCATTTTTCATTTCATTATATGCGTTCCTTGGTGTGGTTTTGTTTGAAAGGTAGAGACAGAGATCTCCCATTCACTGCTTCACTCCCCCCGTATCCACGACAGTGGGCATGAGTCCAGGCCAAAGCCAGGAGCCAGGAGCTCCATCTGGGACCACATGGGTGGCAGAGGCAGAAGATCTTAAGTCATCATCAGCTGATCCAAGGAAGCTAGATCCCAAGTAACGTAGCAGGGACTTTAACCAGGCATTCAAATATGAGACGCAGGAGTCCCAAGTGGCAGCTTGACTCAGGGCACCACAGTACCAGCCCTGGGATTTTTAATATTGAGATCATATATGGAGTCTAAGGCCAAAAGGATTGAAAGTCACTGAGTTAGATTAATTCTCTCTAAGAAGAAAGTCTTTTAACTGCTGGATTTTTTGCACTGTTCTTGAGACAGCAAACACATCTTGCAAATGCAGGGTCATCTTACAGAGTTTGAATATCCTTAATTTCACCAATAAGATAATTTTAAGCCTTTACCATGGTGATAAGAAAACATCTAACACAAGTGAAAACCACTTCTGACATCCACGGTTATGAGAAAAGCCTCCTGTGTTCATCAAGGTGGAGACAAGAGCACCTACAGGAAAGGAAAATGCTTTTTTCCCCTCGAGCACCAACTGACCACTCCTGGAGTTTCAACTCCTTACTAGAATTCAGAATTCAACAACTGAATTCTAACTTAACCAATATAACCACCTCTACAGAATTTTTGAGAAATGCAATTACAGACATGGTAACATCCAACCACATGCCACTTGTCTTTGAATCTTCTTCATTCTTAGACTGTACCTCTTGCAAGATTCACATTATATATTCTGCCACTTTTGAAATGAAAGCTATTGGTTATTTATGTTACTCTATTCTTTTCACAGATTCTGACATACTATCTACCTGACTACCAAAAATAATGTAAGTCCTTGAATAAAGTAGATATTGAGACGCAAATGACATCTTTGAGTGCTAATGGGAAATTGGGAAGGAGGACCAAACCATCCCAGAATTATAGAGAGCAACAGTAAAGGAGTTGGTATTTCAATGGTACCTAAAATACAGCAATGAGTGCCTACAAGAAGATACTATTTGGCCAGACAATAGTAAAAATAACAAACGTGGACAATGGCAAATTATTTTTAACCAAGACGGAACTCAGATGTGGGACTGGAATCCTGAAGGAGAAATAAAATCGAAAAGTAAAGTTTATAATCTTAAGCGGATTTGACAACCAATCACTTATGCCATGAGGACTCAGGAACAATGCAGCAGGCCCACATTGCAAGTATCAGTCTATCAGGATATGTAACTAATCAATATGTAATTTTTGTCTTTTAGTAAAAATACAGCTGGATGTACAAGAAATTTGACTCTTACTATGTGAATCTATCGGCTTGAAGATAAAGTCATGACCTTATTACCTATTGTTAGTAAGTAAATTCAGAAACATTAGAAGACTGGCTTCAAAGATGCAGTAACTCAGTCTCGGGCTTTGTTGCTAATACCACAAGCCGGGAGTTAAAAATTTTAAAAGGCTGCATTTGAATCAGCTCTACCATCATGCCAAAGCAAGATTTTGAGCAGAATATGCAACTGCACTGAATCCAAGTTTCCTAACTCCTAACTTGAAGGATGACATTTTCCTGACAGCTATTTCAAGATGACTTGTTCTTATGATTTCAAAATTTTTTTTTTCCTTTGTGACATAGTAGCCAAAAAGAAGACAGAAAATCAATCATCATTAGAAACTGCATTTCCAATGAAAAGAGAAACACCCAATCACAGTTCAAAAATCGCATGCTTCTCATCACAATGTGCCACCCACATGGGAGCCCCAAATTAAGTTCCCTCCTATTGGCTTCTGCCTGGCCTAGCCCCAGCTATCACGGGCATTTGGAAAGTGAACCAGCAGATGGGAGATTCTCTCTCTGTCTCTTTTCTCTCTCTCTCTCTCCCTCTCTCTCTCTCTCACTGCTTTTCAAATAAACAAATATATTAGCAGTTCATAATGGGAACAGAGTTTAATATATGTTATTTGGCCTATGAATATGAAATTTGAAAAGATATATGGTCAAAATAAAACCTCACTAAAAATAAATGGAATTTAAATTGCATAGAGAACTTACATTACTTTATTGATAACTTTTTATTTAATATTTTTAGTTACTCAAGGTGAACAAATTTTATTTATTTCATATATACAAATATAAGAACATAGTGATACTTCGTGCCCTACTCTCCCTCCCACCAATGCTCCTACCCTTATTCTCTTTCCTTTCCTATTATTTCTTTTAATTTTTACAATTACATACTTTCAATTTATTTTATAATCACAAGCTCCACCAACTAAAGGATTAAACAAGTAGTAACTAGAAAAAACACATTCCTCAAGAATATAATACAAGGGCTGTAAACAATAACTACAGCTCAAAATGTCAATTTTGCTCATACATATTACTTTTTTGTACTCTGTGTATTAATTACCACAAATCAGGGAAAATATATAAACTTTCTCTTTTGGGGACTAGCTTATTTCACTAAGCATAACAGTTGCATACATTTTGTGCCAAAAGACAGGATTTCATTCTTTTTTAATAGCTGAGTAGTATCCCATAGAATATATGCACCACATTTTTTTATCCAGTCATCTGTTGATGGGCATCTAGGTTGAGTTCATGTCTTAGCTATTGTGAATTGAGCTGCAATAAACATGGAGGTACAGATGACTCTTTCATATGCTGATTTCATTTCCTTTGGGCAAATTTCCAAGCGTGAGGATGACTGGACTTATTTTCAGATTTCTGGGCAATCTACACTGTCTTCCATGAGGGTTGTAATAGTTCACATTCCCACCAACCTTTTCCCTCACATCCTTGCCAGCATTTATTATTTTTTGATTATTGGATGCTAGTCATTCTAACTGGGGTGAGGCAAAACCCTATTGTAGGTTTCATTTGCACTTCCCTGTTGTCTAGCACGTTTGCATGTGTCCATTGGCCATTTGAATTTTATTCTCATGAAAATGCCTGTTCATGTCCTTTGCCTATTTCTTAACTGGATTGTTTGTTAGATTGTTGCTGAGTTTCTTGAGCTCTTTGTAGATTCCAGATATTTATCAATTGTATAGATTGCAAATATTTTCTTCCATTCTTTTGATTGCCTCTTCATTTTCTTGTGTGCTTCCTTGGTAAGGCACGTGCTTCTTAGTTTGATGTAATCCCATTTGCCTAGTTTTGTTTTTATTGCTTGTGCTTCTGGGGTCTTCTCCAAGAAGTCTTCTTAGTTTGATGTAATCCCATTTGCCTAGTTTTGTTTTTATTGCTTGTGCTTCTGGGGTCTTCTCCAAGAAGTCTTTGCCTATGCCAATGTCTTGCAGAGTTTCCCCAAAGTTTTACTTTTGTGATTTGATTGTATCAAGTCATAGATTTAGATCTTTGAATGATTTAGAGTTGATTTTTGCATAAGGTGTAAGGTAGGGACTTTGTTTCATAGTTCTGCATGTAAAGATTGAATTTTCCCAGCATCATTTGTTGAAGAGACTGTCCTTCCTCCAGGGAGAGATTTTAGCTCTTTTTTCAAAGATTAATTGGTTGTAGATGCATGGATTAGATTCTAGGGTTTCTGTTCTGTTGCATTGGTCCACATTTCTATTTTTTGTGCCAATATCAGGCAATTTTGATTATAATTACCCCATGGTATATCTTTAAATTTAGCATGTTTTGCCATTTCTTGTGTTTCTATATGAATTTTAGCATCACTTTTTCTAGAGTTGAGAAGAATGTCATCGGTATTTTGATTTGGATTGCATTGAATCTGAAAATTGTTTTGTGTAGTGCGGACATCTCAATGATATTAATCCTTCCAATCCATAAACATGGAAAATTTTTCCATCTTTTGTGTCTTCTTTAATTTCTGTCTTTAATTTTTTATAATTTGCATTGTAGAAATCATTCACATCCTTGATTAAATTAATTACAAAGTGTTGAAATCTTTTTGTAGCTATTGTGAGTGGTAAGGATCTTAGAAGTTCCCTCTCAGCCATGGCACTGTTTGTGTATACCACGGCTATTGACTTTTGTGTGTTGATTTTATATCCTGCAACTTTACCAAACTCTCTTCTGAGTTCCTACAGTCTCTTAGTGGAGTCTTTTGGTTTCCATTGTAACCAGTGATTATGTCATCTGTAAACAGGTATAATTTGAGTTCCTCCTTTCCAATTTGTATCCCTTTGATTTCTTTTCCTTGCCTAACGGCTGTAGCTAAAACTTCCAGAACTAAATAGCTATGACAGGAGTGAGCATATTTGTCTGGTTCCAGATCTTAAAGAAAATTTTTCAAACTTTCCAAATTCAATATGATGCTGGTTTGTCATATATTTTATTAATTGTGTTGAGGAATGTTCCTTCTATAACCAATTTGTTTAAGATTTTATCATGAAAGAATGTTGTATTTTACCAATACATTCTCTACATCTGCTGAGATAATCATTTAGTTTTTATTCTTCAATTTGTTAATGGGATGTATAATGAACCTTCTCTGCATACCAGGGTTAATCATATGTGGTCTGGGTGAATGGTTTTTCTGATGTGTTATTGGATTAGAAAAGCTAATACTTTGTTGAGGATTTTTGCATTTATGTTCATCAGGGATATCGGTCTCTAATTCTCTTTGTTTTATCTTTGTCTGGTTAGGGAATTAAGGTGATGCTGGACTCAAAGAAAGAGTTTAGGAAGATTACCTCCCTTTCAATTGTTTGTGAATAGTTTGAGATGAATTGGAATTAGTTCAACTTTAAAAGTTTGCAACTTTTGCATAGTCCTTGTCTTGACTGTTGAGCAATAGTTTTTTTCCATATTATTTGTTGAACTCTTTACTTAGTATAAGTTTAATCTTATGTGTATAAAGCTAACTGAAAATGGATCTTAAAAAAATAAGAATGGGAACAGGAGAAGGAGGAAAAAGTTGTGTGGGAGTGTGGATGTAAGGACAGGTAGCCTGGTAAGAATCACTATGGTACTAAATTTGTATTTATGAAATGTATGAAGTCTGTATACTGCAGAAGGTAATCTGACATTTCTTTCATGCACATTTTAAAATCTTTACATTTTGCAGTTGAAAACTTGGTTATAATGTGCCATAAACACGACCACTAGGAGTTCTCTGTGCTTCCTGTATTTGGATGCCCCTTTATCCAAATTAGGACGTTTTCTTCTATTATTTCACTGAATGGGTTTTCTGATCCATTCTCTTTCCACACCTTCAGGAACTCCTAAGACGTCAGTTAAGTTATTTGATAGTATCAATAAATATTGAACACTGTTTCCAGTTTTTCTAATTCCTCCTCCTCCTCCTCCTCTTCTTCTTCTTCTTCTTCTTCTTCTTCTTCTTCTTCTTCTTCATTTGGAGGGTGGGGGGCTCTAGGATATTTCCAAAAATTTGTCTTCTAACTCTGATATTTGTTCTTCTGCCTCAACAAGTCTGCTGTTAAGGCTTTTCACTGAATTTTCTACTTGACATATTGAATTCTTCTCTTCTGATATTTAAGTTTTATTTTTCTTCAGCTATTTCTCATCAAAATTTTCCACCCATGTCATGTATGGATTTCTTTAACTCATGAACTTGCTCCTCATTGTTTTTGAGTAATCTTATGATCATATTTTTTTAATTCAGGCCTTTAATCAATCTCTTCACAGTCATGATCTAATATTGGAAGTGTTGCTTTGGGGGACACAGGTTATCTTCCTAGTTCATGTTTTTGGTATTTCTGTTTATTTTTGGGCATTTGTGGAACCACTTGTTGGTTTTCTCCTCTGATGGCTTTTATCTTTGAACTATGCTTCTGCTCCTTAGTGAATATTCAGAAGCATGTGCTGGGTGGGGCCAGGAACTACAGACAGTGTTCTGGGGTGGTACAAGAGCCAGAGTGACACCCAAGTTGTGTGTGGTAGGTCTCCTCTATTGTCAGCAGAGGGGAGGGGAGAATCACATCAGCTGGTGTTATTACTGCCTCACCTTCTCTCTGCCAAGGTAATCAATGCCTTGAGGAAGCCAACAGTGCCTACACATCACAGTCATGCAGGTGCATGAACCACACAAGTGATGTGTGCAGTCCTCACTGTGAGCACAGGACCCATTGTAATGGCCGATCCCAAGTACTCAAGGAGCTCTGAGCCTCTGAAGCCAGACACAGTGATTTCCCAGAGACTGGCTACACCCCATACCCTATGGTGCAGTCGCAGAATTCCACCAGTCATAGTGTGCAGGGCTCCCACAGTCACAGGGAGCAGGGGATCCACTCTCAGATCCATAAGCCTGCTCCATCCACAGAGAGAGCCAAGGCAATCCCAAGCCTGCTGCCTGCCAGTGTTCCACACTAGCAGTTTGAGATAGAGCAGGGGGACAGGAGCACCTCACAAGCTTAAGTGGGCAGGCCCCTTGCCAACCCTCCAGGTTAGACTCAAAGTCAGAAGGGACCACAGATTTATCCATCAAATAAAATCCCCGGTTTGCACATGCATGAGACATGGCTGCCTACACTTCCCTTATCAAGATGCTGCCTCCTTCTTGCTTGTCACATCCACCTTGTGAGGGGAAGGGAAGCAGGGAATATCCTCTCACTCCATGGGATTAGGCAGACATGACCCCACCCGCACCGCAACTCTCCAGCCCAGACCCAAATTAGTGTGGTGTACAAGATGCTCCCTGAGGCAGTATCAGCAATGACAGAAGTTGCTGCAGGCCGGTGCTGTGTCTCAATAGGCTAATCCTCCACCTGCGGCGCTGGCACCCTGGGTTCTAGTCCTGGTCAGGGCGCCGGATTCTGTCTTGGTTGCTCCTCTTCCAGTCCAGCTCTCTGCTGTGGCCCGGGAGTGCAGTGGAGGATGGCCCAAGTGCTTGGGCCCTGCACCCACATGGGAGACCAGGAGAAGCACCTGGCTCCTGGCTTTGGATCAGCGCGGTGCACCGGCCACAGCATGCCGACCAAAGCGGCCATTGGAGGGTGAACCAATGGTAAAAGGAAGACCTTTCTCTCTCTCTCTCTCTCTCTCTCTCTCACTGTCCACTCTGCCTGTCAAAAAAAATAAAAGTTGCTGCAGACTTTTTTAAATTAATTTTAATTAATTAATTAAATTTATTTATTTATTTGAGAGGTGGATTTACAGACAGTGAGAAGGAGAGGCTGAGAGAAAGGTCTTCCTTCCGCTGGTTCACTACCCAAATGCCCACAAGAGCTGGAGCTGCACTGATCCAAAGCCATGCTTATTGCTTTCCCAGGTCATAGCAGAGAGCTGGATTGGAAGAGGAGCAGCCGGGACTAGAACCAGTGGCCATACGGGATGCTGGCGCCACAGGCAGAGAATTAACTGACAGTGCCACGGTGCTGGCCCCAGCAGATGTCATTCGCTTCGCAGACAGTGAAGTTTCTTCCTGACCGCCTGACTTTTTGCTGCTGAGTGTGGCACTGCAGGAGCAGGGGAGGGGAAGGAAGCAAGCCCGGCGGTTGCTCCGGCAGCTCCGCGGTGGAAGTGAATGTCAGTGGGGACATGGAATTCTCTCTCAGGAACATTACAGCAGCAGGGCACACAGCAACTTCATCCCACCTTGAGGTGGTCACGTGGCACCTCACAGCCAGCAGCTGGCTGCACCGTGCAGCTGACTCCAGTGGTGTCTCTGTCTTCTCGCCTCTTGTCCGTGGAATCATCGTAGTTTTTTACTTTATTGCATAAATTTTCTGTTAGTCAGACCCGTGCAAACATGGTCCTTCCTTTGCTCTTTCAATATCCCAGAGCAACAGAGGTTAGTGTGGCTCTACCCTATTTAGCCATCTTGGGATGTTATTGGTAAATTTAAAGTTAAATACTTCCCAATAGCTCCTCTACTTAGAATGGTATGCAAGTCTTTGAATAAATATCACTTATTCCTCCAGAAGTTAAATCCTTTTTTAAAAAATGCTTACATAATGCTTCCTTTAGAATCAAAACAAGACATGTACAATGAGATTACATATAAATATCTTTTACTCTTTTACTGTACATAATATTCTGTAAGCAATGGATACTGTCCCAGTTCTTCCAACATCCTTATAGTATCCAATCAATATTGAACACTGTTTTCAGGTTTTCTAATTATTTCTTTCTCTTCCTCATCCTCTTCTCCTTCCCCTTCGCTTTCACCTTCCCCTCACCCCGCCACCCCGGTTGCTGCTGCTTCTTCTTCTATAAAAACCATCTAAACTCTGATTATGGCCACACAATTACCTAACCTAAATTGATAGAAAATCATTACTGATGGTAAATTAAATTGCTCTAAGTTATCCATCTTCAAATTTCAGTATAGATGTGCACATTGCACCTATATGAAGAGTTTTTATGTGCGTAGTCTATATTCCATGTATTTTTCAGTCTTGACCCACTAAACGTGGCTTCATTTATTTACCTTTTTTGTAAGATAGAGCCAGAGAGACTGATAAGCAGAAATCCCCCTTCCACTGGTTCACTCTCCAAGTGCTCGCAGCAACTGGGGCTGAAATGTTAAGTTTAAATTACATAAATATAGTACATGTTTAATTATTGATCAAAGTATGATCAATAGAAGACATTCAAACAGAGATATGTTCCCTTCCTATAATTTTTGAAGTGCCATGTATTTTCTTTTTGATATATGTATTTGAGAGACAGATAGGGAAAGAGGAAGACAGAGAGACAGAGACCTTTGATCCACTGGGTCACTCCACAGGTGCCTGCAACAGCCAGTTTTGGGCCAGGCCAAAGCCACAAGCCAGAACTTGATCTTAGTCTATCATGTATATGTCAGGAACCCATTTACTTGAGCTGCCACATAGCATCTTCTAGGGTGTGCATTAGTAGGAAGTGGGATATGGGAGTAGAGCTGGGACTTGAATCCCAGGAACTATGATGTGAAATGCCAGTGGCTCACGTGGCATCTGAACTGCGGCAGCAATTTCCATCTCCATATATATTTTATTTTTATTTGACAGGTAGAGTTATAGACAGTGAGAGAGAGACAGGGAGAAAGGTCTTCCATCCAATGGTTCACCCCCCAAAATGGCCGCTACAGCCGGTGCTGTGTTGATCTGAAGCCAGGAGCCAGGTGCTTCCTCCTGGTCTCCCATGCGGGTGCAGGTGCCCAAGCACTTGGGCCATCCTCCACTGCCTTCCCGGGCCACAGCAGAGAGCTGGACTGGAAGAGGAGCAACTTGGACTATATCGCAGCACCCATATGGGATGCCGGAGCCGCAGGCGGAGGATTAACCAAGTGAGACATGGCGCCGGCCCCCTTATATATTTTTAAATTAATGATGGTGCATATCAAGTTGCTATGGTATTAAAATTTTGTAAGATACATTTCATATGATGAAGTAGCTGTTAATTTAGTCGTGATCATTTATAGCATGCTATTTTGTAAAGTAGCAATATTTAAAGTTATGAAAGAGCCTTTAAAATGCTCAGCTAAATATGTGAAATAATCCATGGTCTTATGAATTTATTCTAGTAAAGAAAAAATTGTGCTACCCTAAACCCCCAGACAGCCAAAGACACTCCACTGAGACTGGGTTGATTTTTAAAACTTCAAATTGATCATTGCATACAAGGAGCCAGGGAGGAAAACATTTTCAGTTCAGTGACCAGGTCTGGTCACTGTTCACTCACCACACAAGATTTATGATTTTGAATGATTAATCAGCAGTGACCATGATTTGTTTTGAAAGAATTTCTCTTTGAAATGGACCTTGATCTTGATATATTACTTCAGGTTGATCTGTACAGGAAAAGCTGGCACCAAAGCTGCAACTGCTTTGAGGGGAGCTTTATGTGATTATTAGATTTCAAAGCCACTAAGCTTGCACTAATCTTCCACCTAAGAGATCTAAACACGATTGTTTATGAATACTTCCCTCTGCCTCTAAGGTTTCCTCTCCTCCCCATGCCCCATTTCATCCAGTACCACCTAAAAAGTGTGCATTAATTTTCTTTGCTTCAGAAATTTGTAGGGACCCGATGTCCTTTTATTTGCAACAATTACTCTAAGGACAATGGCAGCTCATAGTAATGCATGTCTCTTCTTAGTATTGGAAAATCAGACTTTCTATAAAAGTCACATCAAGTCTTCAATAAATTTTTCCATAGCATTTGACCAGTTTTAGAGCATAATATTCTTACAGTATTTTCCTTTAAAAGCATGACATTTATTGCTCTGTACAAATTGAGTGTTTGAGACCCAGAGGACCACGGCAGATACAGTAGAAAGAAAAATCAATTGCTTTTCTTATTACTTTAATATAAGCTGTAGAATTTCCTTACATTTAACATCTGTACAACAAAAGAGCTGTGTGTGCCTGTGTGTGCGTATGTGTGAGTGTGTGTGTGTGCATGTAAGCATGTAAATGGGAGCTCCAGCTGCTCCCGGACTGACGGAATCTCCATGGCATCAGCAGACAGGAATTATATTTCATTCACCCGTTTGCCATGGTAAAGAAGTCAACAAGATGCAGGTGGTTGTTCTGGGTGTTAAAGTGTGTCTGCTTTGTAATCATCGTCTGAGACGCAAGCCCTGGCTTTATAGTGCTTAAATAATTGATTTCACCCAGCCTTCAGTCAGAGCGAGAAAATCCCAAATATTTTCCCATTAATCCTCAGAGTATGGAGTTGTTGATAGTGCTCAGGAGTTTCAAAATTCATGGATTCATGGGAAATCATAGGGTGCACAAAGAAATCCATTTTGGCTGGGAAGGAAATAAAAACCTCCTGCTGATGATTTCATAATGTGTCAAACCAGACTTCCATATGAACATGGTGAAACGGTTTTATTAAGCTCATGAAAGATGCAAGTTTATGCCGCTCTGCTACTGAGTAGTTTATTCTACATGTATAGCAATGTTGTTTCTTAAATAGTGAATTTACAAAAAAAATTAGAGGTCCCATGAAAACATATGAAGTCACTCGCATATTGCAAAAACATTAGGAAGACTCACCATGGAGATCAAAACTCCCTAATGAAGAACTCAAGCAAGAAAAGGTATTTTGAATTCTCAGCCACCCCCAAAAAAGAAATTTAATGAAAATATAGTCCTACAAAGATGCATTCTAGGTATATTCTCTACTATTGTAACCAATGAAATCCAAATTTTATCCATTTCTTAGAATAATGATAGCAATTCAAACAGGATTATTTAACATTCTGAAAGACTTTGAAGCAAATTACAAACTAAGGGATAGTATGAGATAAATCACTTAGGGAAAAATATAACCAAATTTCCTGAGGGAAATTAGAATAACTGCTTTAAGACATCTGAGTTGAGTAGATTCCCATATTCAAACAATAAACTTGGCTGCAAGGCTCTGAGAAGGCAAAGGATGGGAAACATATTGAGCCACCGCACTGTTTTTACATTTTAACATGAGAAAGTATGAAAATCATCTAATGCCATTACCTCCCAAAGGAAGAAAGTTAATGCGTGCACACTATAGGTGACAATGTGGATAGTAACTATAGTGTTTGTGCAGATACACATAGCAAGAAGCAGGACACATGAAACAGATCATGGAAAGTCACATGTGAACAAAGTATGCACTGGTTTCAAGAAAGTTGCATCAAAACAACTTATAATTTGATTCAATTTTTTCATGAATTTTATGAAGTACCCTCAGGTCAAGCTGCCAGTGAAAGTGTTGAGATGTCAGATCCAATAAACTCTAGAAGACACAGGATGGACACTGATTTTTATCACAATAATTGGTAACTTTCATGCTAAACATTACAAAAAAAATAAGCCCTTCACTGTAATATGATATAGAACCAGACACATGCTGCAGTTTTTAAAACAGGTTCCTATCCTATTGAACAAAATGGAAAATGGGTTTTAAAAGATGTTGTTTTTAAGTGTGCCTGAGAAATTTTTCATGCATATTTAATTTTAGTGTTTCTTCTAAAACCACTTCATAAGTGTTAGGAAAGCAACAATGACAAGTTTTTAGAAAACAGATTTTTTTTTAAAGATTTTATTTATTTATTTGAGAGGTAAAGTTACAGACAGTGAGAGGGAGAGACAGAGAAAGAGGTCTTCCTTCTGTTGGTTCACTCCCCAGATGGCCGCAACAACTGGAGCTACGCCAATCCGAAGCCAGGATCCAGGTACTTCTTCTCGGTCTCCCACGCAGGTGCAGGGGCCCAAGGACTTGGGCCATCCTCCACTGCTTTCCCAGGCCATAGCAGAAAGCTGGATTGGAAGAGGGGCAGCCAGGACTAGAACCGGCACCCATATGGGATGCTGGCGCCGCAGGCGGAGGATTAACCTACTGCACCATGGCGCCAGCCCCAGAAAACAGATATTTTTAACACTATATTCCCTAGTCATAGTTCTACCTTATTTGTATTACCTAAAAAGCCACATGAGGTGATAAGCTTTAAAATACTCGTGATTAACTTCACATGTATGAAAGGAATATTTAGAAACATTTTTCAGATCTTTTTTGAAATATTTATTTATTATTTGAAAAATCAAGTTACACAGAGTGAGGAAAGAGATAGCTTGCATCTGCTGATTACTCCCAAAATGGTTGAATGGCCAGGGATGGACCTGGCCAAAGGCAGGAGCCAGGAGCTTCATCTGGGTGTCCTGTGAGGACCTAAGGCTTTGGGCCATCTTCTGCAGCTTTCCTGGGTTCATTAGCAGGATGCTGGCTCAGAAGTGGAACAGCTGGGATTTGAACCTGCAACTATTTTGGATGCCTATGTTGCAGGTAGCTACTTAACCTGCTACCCCATAACACTGGCCCTTCATTTCTACTTCAGAAACTCTTCTTCGTGCACCCTGGGTCACTCTCTCTAGATGGAGGGAGGTGATTGCATTAGTTCTGGGATGTGGCACAGAAGGATCTAGCAATAAAGTTATCCTCACGTGAATTCTGAATGTTAAGTCTATGTCACCTTGTGATGAGAATTACATTAGTGTTTCACTCCCTTGCCTTTTTACAATTTTTCTTAAACTTAGTGAGTGAAAGGTTATTACCTGTGCTTAAGTTAATAGAATTCTTGCATGTAAAAATTTATGTAATAGAAAGTAAGAAGAAACGTGTTTATTTTTAGAAACAGTTTGATGAGAAAAGGCAGAAGCTGGTTATGCTATTTTTTAAGGTTTCCATGTACAGAGAAACACACCTTTTATTTATTTTTTAAAGACTTTATTTTTTTTTTATTTGAAAGGCAGAGTTACAAAGAGAGAGTGGAAAGAGCGGGAGGGAGAGAGAGTGGGAGAGAGACAGAGAGAGAGAGAGAGAGAAAGAGAGTGAGAGAGAGATCCTCTGTCTTCTGGTTCAGTTCTCAAATGGTTAGGGCTATTCCACAATGAAGCAGGAGCCTGGAGCTTCTTCTAGGTCTCCCATGTCGGTGTAGGGCCCAAGCACGTGGACCATCTTCCACTGCTTTCCAGGTGCAGTAGCAGGGAGCCGGATCGTAAGTGGAGCAGCTCAGTCTTGAAGAGGCACTCAAACGGGATGCCTGCGTTGCAGGAGGTGGGTTAAACCACTATGCCACAATGCAGGCCCCAGCAACACACATTGTAAACAGAGGTGAGAGCAGTTGCACTGATCGTCCTGGGGCAATGTATAAGAAAGTGTCCCTTCTAGGGGTGTAGCCTCTACAGCAGGTGCCTTGGGCTCAGGTAGTGTCCCTGGATGACCTTCCCATTCATCTCGTTCATCTTCTGGTGCTACACAGCAGTGACAGCAATAACAGCCTCTACTACACAACTCTTTGAGATTTCCTGAGTTTGAAATTATAAAAAAGAAAACCTGGCACAGCAATATCACATCTTTAAGCTTAGGGAAAAAAAAAAAAAAAAAAAACAACAACAACAACAACAACAAAAAAAAACAACAAAGCTCCTGTAGTCTATTAGATCTGAACTAAGAGATTACCATGGGTAAGATGCCCACATGGCACACTAAAGTACCTGAGTTTCACACTCGGCTCTGGCTCCTAACTCCAGCTTCCTGGTAATGTGGTCTCTGGGAGGCAGCAGTAGTTGTGTTCCTGTCACCCACCTGGACTGAACTCTTGGCCCCCAGCTTTAACCTCAGCCTAGCCCCAGCTGTCCTGAGCAGTTACGAACCAGCGGATGGGCGCTTTCTCTCTCTCTCTCTCTCTCCCTCCCTCCCTCCCTCCCTCTTTTTCTCTCCATCAAATATATTTTTTGAAAAATTTTTAAAAGTTACAAGGACTTGGGTGTTCTGGTTCAGCAGGATAGGCCCTAGCCGAGAACACTGGCATCCCATACTGCAGGGCTGGTTTGAGTCTCAGCAGCTCTGCTTCTCATCCAATTCCCTGCTAATGTCCTTGGGAGAGCAGCAAAGATGGCCCAAGTGCTTGGGCCCCTGCCACACACACATGGCAGGCCCCTTGCAGCCATTTGGAAAGTGAACCAGCAAATGGAAGATTCTCTCTCTCTCTCTCTCTCTCTCTCTCTCTCTCTCTCTCTTTCCTCCTCCTCCTCCTCCTCCTTTCTGCTAAATAAATAAATCTTGTTTTAAAAAATTCAGATGTTGCTGTTCTGCTTATATGATGGAAAGAGCTATAGAGGAACTCCGAAGTGGTCACAGAGCTAGCTTACAGCAGGCCCAGCACCATGGAAGCTGTTTGGGAGCCAGCACAGAACAAAGCAGACTCTTCCCTAGAACTTCCCCTCTGAGGACTGAGGTAGATGATGAGCAGGGATGTGTGAAGTATTTCATATCAGAATGTGGCAAGGATTAACAGGACACCGCAGGAGGTGGTGGCAAAATCCTTGCAGTCTTGGGTAGGAGCTCAGGGAAGGCCCGCTGAAGAGATAGCTGTGTGATCAAGACGGATGTGGCATGGCCTATTCCAGCACTATCAAGCCAGCCACCCCGGAAATGAACAGTGGTTGCAAGATCCAGTTTCTTTTATTTAAATTCCAGAGTCATTGCATTTTTATTCAAAGAGTAGATGCAATTCATTTTTTATTCTCAAATTGTACTCAAGAATTCACACAAAATATCATGCATACCATCACAAAGTTTTAGTCCTCATCCTTCAACTCTTCCTTGTCCTGATTGATTTGCAAGTAATGCAGTTTGTATCCCTATTTGTTAGCAATTACTTGCAATCAATTGAGTCAACTGTTGTTCAATTTTTTTATTTATTTGAGCAAGTAGGAGAGAGAATAGGTAGAATTGACAGATTAGGTAGAATTGACAGATTAGATAGATGGATGGATAGATAGATAGATAGATAGATAATAGATAGATCAATCGATCTACCACCTACTGGTTCACTTTTCAAATGCCCAAAAGGGCTGGGACTGTGCTGGAGCTGGAGCCAGGAGCCAGAAATTCAATCCCACCATGTGGGTGGCAGGAACCCAACAACCAGAGCCTGACGTTAGCCTCTAAGGGTCTGTATTAGTAGGAAACTGGAGTCAAGAGTCAGAGATGGGGATCAAATCTACATACTTCAATGTGGTACGCAGGCATATTACTCAGCATCTGAACTAGTGGACCAAAAACCCACTACCTCAAAGATTTTTATGCATTTCACAAGCCTTTCACCCACCAAGATTCCCAGCTTCTCCATCCACTGTGATTCTCTCCTGTAGAAACTGCTCAAAATTGGCCACATCCATGATTCTATCCCCACAGGGTGGGTGTAGTCAAGGGTGAGTTTCAGAACCTTCTTCCTTGTCCCCCACCCCCATTTACTACAAATTTTTCCTGGCCATCAAGGCAACAGCAGAAGCAGAAAATAAATTTTGATTTTTAAAGAACTGCTGATGAGGTAGCAACATTGTGTGTGTGTGTGTGTGTGTGTGTGCTAGAAAGTACATCTCCAGGGCCATCGTTGTGGAGTAGTGAGCTAAGCTGCTGCCTAAAATTCCAGCATCCCATATTGGAGCCCTGATTCAACTCCTGGCTTCTCCATTTCCAATCCAGCTCCCGGGTAATGTGCCTGGGAACACAGAGGATAATGGCCCAAGTACTTGAGCCCATGCCATCCCTGTGGGAGACAAGCATGGAGCTCCAGGCTCCTGGCTTTGACCTAGCCCAGCACTGACCAATGCTAGTCACATTGCTAGGAGTGAACCAGCAGATGGAAAATCAATTCTCTCTCTTCTCTCTCTTTCTCCCTCTCACATAAATAAAATGAATCTTAAAAAAAAAATAAATCTCTGAAAGTAGCCCTTTCAACTGGAAAACTAGAGCAGAGATAGGTGGTATTTCTGTCATTGATCTCTGCCTTCTACCTCAGTCATTTGCTCGAAGGCCCAGAGGGACAAGTTGAACTCAAGTATTCTAGAATTTACAGTGATGCACTGCTTTTGGTGTTTCTTTTTTTCTTTTTTTAAATGAAAAGGGTCATATACACAAATTGTTGAAAACCAATAAAGTGGGTGTAAAAGTATTCAAAAAATGTTGAATGTATTCAAGCTGCAGACACAGAAAAATTCAGCTCACACTACTAAAAATAAAAATGCTACAGTCCAGGCTTGACAACATGAGCCTGCTAAAGGAGGAAAATGTCAAGAAACTTTCCATAAAAAGTACACAAACCCCATAGGTGGAAAAGTCGCTACATCCAAATGATGCTAGTCATTAACACGTTTAAAAAATAAATAGTTATTTCTGGTCTTACTACTCCTCCATTCACACCAATACTCTAAATATCAATCCCTAAGCATACTACCCATGAGTTTAGAAAAAGAGAGAAAATAACATTCGGAAGCCACGTGCTAGAAACAAAAAGAGATAAACTGAACAATAAGTAAAATGTTTTAAACTTTACAGCAAAAGGAGAGAGGAATAAGCAGAAAATGTATAATTAGGCACTTTCTCATGATCTAATGAGAGTTCGGAGCAATACAAATCACAAGGAGTAAGAGATGTAACATGTAAACATAAGGGAACAAAGGATTCTTAACTTTTCTTATTGAAGTTGTATTTACAAACATAGCATCTGTACTTTTCCTTTTTATCAAGCCTATTTTCTTTCTCCATCTATAAAGGCACAAGCATTAGTGGGGACACAGTCTTAGGGACACTAGTCAATGTAGATGATCTCTGTCCTAAAGAATTATCCTACCAGATGTTAAGCAGCTCTGAAAGTCTTTTTGTTTTCTTAATTCAAACATGAACATATCATTTTACACCTAATTTAAGAGACCTAATTTAAGAGGCCCTAAAGGAATTAGAACCTCCTATGTCCAGATATGAACATATTTTAATTCCAGTTCATCAGATTCCATCCTAAGTACCTGTAACTAAACACTTTCCACATGAATTTGCTGTCTCTATAATTGTTCATAACAGAAAAACTGTATCATTAAAATTGTATGACAGATGTTGCATTATTCCACTCTTTATTCAATAAGGCAACATTCAAACTTCAAATCAATACTGCTCAGAACAACGAAATCATAAAATATCTTTTTCATCATTTTTTATTTTCTGTAATTCAAAATGCACTATTGTGGCCAGTATTGTGGCGTAGCAGGTTATGGCTCTCTCTGGGAGGACACCATCCCACATGAGTGCTTATTCAAGACCTGGGTGTTCCACTTCCAACCCATCTCCATGCTAATGTGCCTGAGAATGAAATGGAAGATGGCGCAGATGCTTGGGCCCTGCATCCTGGAAGAACACCCGGAAGGACACCCGGAAGAAGCTCTGGACTTCTTGCTTCAGCCAGGCCCACCCCGGGACATTGTGGCCATTTGGGGAGTGAAGCAGCCGATGGAAGACCTCTCCCCTCTCTTTCTATCTCTCTGTCTCTCCTCCTCTCTGCAACTCTCCCTTTGAAATAGAGAGAAAACAAATCTTGAAGAACACTATTATTTATTTCAAAGACTTTAAAAGTGTATTCTTTCTTTTAAACTGCTGTCAAGGTCCTCTAAAGTACTGTATCTGAACAAGTTATGCCAGTTCAAAAGATTTGTTTTTGTTTCATCAATATGTATGCCCCCAAAATGGTAGACTGAAAGAAATCTTAGCTGTAGTTCAGCTGTGTTTTAGATGGTAAGAATGATGTTTTCATTGTACTTTAAATTTATGCAGATTTATTTATTTTTGAAAGGGAGAGAGGGAGGGAGGGAAGAAGGGAGGATGTGTGTGTGTGTGTGTGTGTGAGAGAGAGAGAGAGAGAGAGAGAGAGAGAGAGAGAGATCTTGCATCTGCAATTTCACTGCCCAGATTCTGGCAACAGGGCTGGGCCAAGCTGAAGCCAGAAGACAGGAATCTGGATTTCCCACACGGCGGGCAGGAACCCAATTACTAGACCAGTATCCACTGCCTTCCAGGCAGCTGGATAGACAGCAGGGAGTAGCCTTTTCTCTGGCACTCTGCCGTGGGATGCTGTGTAACAAACACAGTTTAACTCTTTGCACCCCAAGAATGATGCTCCCAACACAGATCATCTTCCAGGTCCCTCATGGTTCTGGTTCTCTTTTACTGCATAAAATTTCCAACTTGAATTCTAAGACACTGCTGGGTGTGGGATTTTGTCCGGGTAAGTTACTTTGCCAGGACGTTAGCCTATCGACATCTCACGAATGCTTACAGAAGACATGAGACTCCTGGATCAGAAACCAACAAGGAGGCCGAGAGCAGCAGGAACTTCCAGCCTGTGCCGATTTCCCAGGTTCTCCAAGTTCCCCAGAGGTGGTGCAGAGGCCAGAGATTGCACAGGCAATGCAGGGAGCCTGCAGCACAGCTGCAAACACTGAGCTAAGGATATCTACAGCTCTCTCAGTAAGCATGAAGCAAGCCCGAGGGACAAATGATCTGATTTAAGAGTGGTCTTTCCTGGTATACCGGAAATATGTGCAAGGACAATCAGGGCTCATGGAGGATCACCTCACCCAAGTGGTATTTGAGTGAATTTAGACTTAAAAAGATTTTCTGATAGAAATTGATTTTGGGGACATTATTTGGTTCAGTGGTTAAAAGGCCACTTGAGGGGCTGGCGCTGTTGTGTAGTAGGTAAAGCCACTGCCTGCAGTGCCGGCATCCCATATGAGTGCCGGTTCGAGTCCAGCCTCTCCACTTCAAATCCAGCTCTCTGCTGTGGCCTGGGAAAGCAATGGGATGGCCCAATTCCTTGGGCCTCTGCACCCACATGGGAGACCTGGAGGAGGCTCCTGGCTCCTGGCTTCGGATTGGCACAGCTCTGGCAGTTGCAGCCCATTGGGAAGTGAACCAGCAGATAGAAGACCTCTCTCTCTCTCTCTCTTTCTCTTTCTCTTTCTCTTTCTCTCCTCTCTCTGTATAACTCTGACTTTCAAATAAATAAATAAATCTTTAAAAAAAAAAAAAGGCCACTTGAGACCCCCACATACCTTATCAGAGTGAATGGATTGAAGGCCCAGCTGCACTTCTGATTCCAGCTTCTTGATATTGTGCACCTTTGAAGGTAGCAAATTATTGCTTGAATGGTTGGGTTCTTGCCACCCACACAGGAGACGTGGATGGAGGAATAACTTTTGTCTTTGACCTGTCTTACCTCTGGCTGTTGTGGGCATTTAAGTAGTAAACCAATGGACAGATTCTCTCTCTCTCCCACTGTCCCACTCTCTTCTCTCTCTATCTCTCTTTCTCTCTCTCTCTCCCTCCATATGTGTGTGTGTGTGTCTGTCTACCTTTCAAATAAATTAAAACTAAATTTTAAATTTCAAATACATTGATTTTTATTCATCCCAAGAAAATATTTCTTTTTCTGTCTCTCTCACACTCAGCTTTTACAGTGCTTTAAGGCAAAGTGATGTCACAACCTTACATAATAACTATCCTGATTCCACCTGTTCCCAGGTCAACCAGAGATCCCACAGCGATCAAAGATGGAATTGTAGGCATATTCACTTCTTTGTTTATAGATAAAATTCTACATAGATTAGGTATTTTTGCAATGTTGTCAGCTGTCTTTTAGTTCTGATTTGAGGTCGTCTCATTCCCTACAGAAGGTACAAAAATGTAAATAGTTATAGATTTCCCTTATTGTGAATTAAATCATATTTTAAAGTGTTAAAAGCTATTATAGCTTAAAACATAACACAGGTTTTTCTCTATTTGTGCCAGTCCGGGAATACTTTTACAAATTAAAAGTAAAATCCTGAATTATTTTCCATAGTGTACATATACATTTATATTTATTGGACTATAAAATGCACATTTTTCTGTGAAATTTGGGCTAAAGTGGTTCTTGGCCTTTGATCTTCTATGCCAGCTGGGGCTGTATAATTCCTGGTTTGTATTTAAAACAAATAACATGTGAAAGATAATAGCAGTGAATTTCGTTCCACCTAAGCAAGAAATAACATTGTCCCAAGATATCTTATTTTCAGCCTACTCACTCTTTTGGTTTACATGTGTCTTTTCGCAGTTTGCCTTTAAAATGTATTAGAAAAAATGAGATCATAAAAAGGATCAGAAAGAATAAAAATTAGACAACGTCGACTAAAGACTTAAGTGCCTGGATAATATCTTTACCCAAGCCTAACTGCAGCCAAGCATTCTTAAGAAGCATGACTGCAGCAATTGTGGAAAAGATTTCAAAAATAACCCAAATTTACCCCTTCAATATACATCACTCCAAAACGTTCTTTTAACTTTAATAAAACTCACACCATTTCATTAAAGTGAGAAACAAAATAACAGTTAAATAAAATTTTTTCCTTGACTTTACCCTGACCCACACTTGGTACAATATAATTTTAATTTCATTAGATTCAAGTACTGCAATAGTTACACTATTTTTTTTAAAGATTTGTTTCTTTATTTGAAAGTCGGAGTTACACAGGGAGAGGAGAGGCAGAGAGAGAGAGAGAGAGGTCTTCCATCCGATGGTTCACTCCCCAGACGGCTGCAACGGCTGGAGCTGTGCCAATCAGAAGCCAAGAGCCAGGAGCTTCTTTCGGGTCTCCCATGTGGGTGCAGGGGCCCAATGGCTTGGCCCATCTTCTACTGCTTTCCCAGGTCATAGCAGAGAGCAGGATTGGAAGAGGAGTAGCTGAGTCTTGAACTGGTGCCCATATGGGATGTCAGCACTGCAGGCCAGGGCATTAATTCGCTGTGCCACAGTGCCAGCCCCCTTACACTATCTTTGAAAACAGTATTGCTTATTTGTTTGGACTGCTGAAAGTTGCTCTCTACTTATCCAGCAAGCATTAGCCCTGCCTTGTGGGCTGAGGTTAGAGAGAAAGAGAATGACTGAAACAGGAGCCCTGTCTTCAGGGAGCTCACACTCAGGTCATGATGCTATGGGGAATGTGATAAGATACCTGGAAGGCATTGTTCTCAATCACAGGACACAATAGGCTCTCAGACTTGATCTCCACACTAGTTTTAAAGCTAGCACCTTCCAATGGTATACTTTTTTCTGAATATTCAACTGCAATTATATTGGATGTACCAACACATTTCCTTACACTCACTCGTGAACGTCAGCAAATCACATCGTTTTTAGAAGCATGTCATAAGTACTCAGGAGTGACTCCCACCCTCAAAAGCAAAATCTTAAGAGTGGGAATGTTGGGGTTGGTCCTGTGGCGCAGCGGGTAAAGCTGCTGCCTGCAGTGCCAGCATCCCATAAGGGCACCAGTTCAAGTCCCAGCTACTCCACTTCCAATCCAACTCTCTGCTATGGCCTGGGAAAGCAGTAGAAGATGGCCCAAGTTCTTGGGCCCCTGCACCTGCATCGGAGACTGGGAGGAAACTCCTGGCTCCTGGCTTTAGATCGGCACAGCCCTGTCAGTTGTGGTCATCTGAGCAGTGAACCAATGGATGAAAGACCTCTCTCTCTCTCTCTCTCTCTCTCTCCCCCCTCTGCCTCTCCTTCTCTCTGTAACTCTTACCTTTAAGTAAATAAATAAATCTTTTTTAAAAAAAGAGTGGGAATGTGAGAGGGAGGAGGAAGAAGCATTAGAGTGTGGGTGGGAGGGAGGGTAGGGGAGACATATCAATATGTTCCTAAATTTGTATGTATGAAATATAAGAAACTTGTATTACTTAAATAAAACTTTTAAAAATTAAAAAATCATAACAAAAAATTAAAAAGGTTTCTACCTGGAAAAAGCAAAATGTTGACAGTTCTAAGAGGTTTGTCACAACTTTGATGTTTTGATATGTGATCCTTACAAAGAAATAATAAGACTGAGAATAATTTATAATAACACAATCTACAGTTTGCAGAGTGCTTACAAAACTTAACTGGCACTGTGTCTATTCTAAATGTACTAAGTGTTACACATAGGTATGTTTTCCTTCCTGGATTTTATAATTCATAGATATTGGTGGGAAAAAAAGGAAGTCTTCTTGTGCTGTTTGAGGCGAGCCTAAATCTGTCTTCAGCAAAAATATTCTTCCCATCTTTATTAGTTTGCTAGAGAGACCTTGCCAACGTGCCAGGAACTGGCACCACAGAGTGCCAACATTCATTGTCACACGGCTCTGGAGGCTGGAAAACAGAGGTCCCTGTGCCAGGACGGTTCCCTCGGAGCGCGCTGGGAGAACCTCCTCCACACTTTCTCTTCGCTTCTGGCAGTTTGCTGGCAGGCTTTGGACTTCACTGGCTTGTCCGTCTCCCCTGCCATCCGCACTTAGCATTCACCCCGGATGCCCCGCTATCCACGTCTCCCCTTTTGTACAAAGGCAGAGGCACATGGCACAGGGCCCCGTCTCCTCTCTCACCACCTCCTCTTCGCTAACTGCTTCTGTCATGACCCTGCTTAACATCAGCATCTCATTCTGAGACTCTGGGGTTCAACTTCAGAGTGTACATGGAGAGGATGGGAGTCAACCCGTGACACACCCAAAGTAGAGTAATTGTTTACAGAAAATAAATATAACATAGACAGTGGAAGCCTAAATTCGGCACCCTCATTCACCGTAAATCTCTCCTCCATCTAGTTCAATGCACCACTGATTGCAAACCCCGCACACAACGGTAGACAGCGACAGGCGTGGAAGGGTGGGGTGCCTGTCCAGGTGGGCGGTGTCAGCGGCGCAGCTGGGGGAGACGCAGGAAAACGCACGCGCAGAGGGTGCTGCTGCTCCTTTCCAACACAAGGCTCCGTAGAGACAGTTCTTCAGGACCGGTGGGAATCTAGATCTTGTGAAATCACCCGGCACTAGAGGTTTATCGTAGGCACACAGAGCACAAATGGCCACACGCATCCCACTGCGTGAGCCGCCCCACCCAGCAGCAGAACGCAGCCTGCAGTTCTCCAGCGGCTTCTCCCTGGGCACCTCTCCCACCCGGCGTGGCTCCCACCTGCAGCCAGGGGTCTGCTCTTCTGCACACACACCTTCCTGGACACCTCACACTCCACTCTCCAGGAAACCAACTTGTAAGCCTTGCTCTTTAACCCCGGCTTTTGTTCTGCCCTTTGAGCCAACCTTCCCAACCACTAACAGATGAGATTTGAAACTCAGTGCACAGCACTGTCTTCCGTACCTCTCAGCTTTCCCATCTCTGTCAGGGGCGTCCTCACTCCCCACATCACCCAGGTCAGAGAATCGTGAGAATTCTCTGATCTCTGTCCTGTAGCTTTTCTGTAACAACTTGATAAATTTTCTCCAGACTGCTTTGAAAGGGTCAGGAAGTTACGCGAGATTCCCAAAGGTGGTCATTTGTATGACAAGGAGTCCAAGTGTGTTCTACTCCTCTAAAGCAGCCAGCAACCTGAATACGAAACTCACATGCCAGCCAGTCTTCACGGAGGGGCTCACAATACGCATGGGCAACTGCCGCTGGCACTGCAGTGGCTCGCTGGAAGCCAACAGCACAGGCTGTAGTGTGCATGAAATCGGTGATTTAAATGTTTCATCTAAGCCTTAAATCCTTGAAAACGCTTTACCAATCGAGTAATAAGCCAAAAAGACTGAAGTGTACCCACAGAGAAACAGCAAACGTTTTCACCAAAACACCTCCAACTATCTGAATCAATCTATCACCTATCATCTATCGTCTGTCTCTATCATCTATTGGTTCTGCTTCCTCAGTGGAAATGGACTGATAACATGGTTCTGTTCATGTGTGCAGTCTCTTTAAAGAGAAAATCATTCTCTTCCCAATTCCACTAAAAATTGAAAAAATACTCAAAAAATGAATTTTTAAAGATGTATTCATTTAGGCCAGCGCCGCGGCTCACTAGGCTAATCCTCCGCCTTGCGGCGCCGGCACACCGGGTTCTAGTCCCAGTCGGGGTGCCAGATTCTGTCCCGGTTGCCCCTCTTCCAGGCCAGCTCTCTGCTGTGGCCAGGGAGTGCAGTGGAGGATGGCCCAAGTGCTTGGGCCCTGCACCCCATGGGAGACCAGGAGAAGCACCTGGCTCCTGCCATCGGATCAGCACAGTGCGCTGGCCGCGACGGCCATTGGAGGGTGAACCAACGGCAAAGGAAGACCTTTCTCTCTGTCTCTCTTTCTCACTGTCCACTCTGCCTGTCCAAAAAAAAAAAAAAAAAAAGATGTATTCATTTAGTTAGTTGAAAGGCAGAGTTACAGAGAGGTAAAGGCAGAGAGGGGGAGAGAGAGAGACAGAGAGAGACAGAGAGAGGTCTCTCCCATCCACTGGTTCACTCCCCAGATGGCCGCAATGGCTGGAGCTGTGCCGATCAGAAGCCAGGAGATTCTTCCAAGTCTCCCACAAGGGTGCAGGGGCCCAAGGACCTGGGCCATCTTCCACTGCTTTCCCAGGCCAGAGCAGAGAGCTGGATCAGAAGTGGAGTAGCCAAGACTCGAGCAGGCACCCATATGAAATGCAGGCACTGCAGGTGATGGCTTCACCTGCTGCACCACAGTGCTGGGCCCAAAAATGTTTTTTTTAAACAGGAATTTAATTACTTACATTTCAGGGCACGGACTATTCTCCCTTTAATTCAGTGCTCTTTCCTATTCTATGCTGTTGTCACACATTTCTCATTAGCCCTTAGTTGAAATATTCACACGAGCTTTTAAAATGTCAATGTTAAGAGTAGATAGATAGATAAATAGATAGATGATAGATTTATGTTCTAATGATTAGCTTATATATATTACATATATATGTATATACATATATATATATATAACAGGTTTTTTGAAAGCTACAAGAAAGGATGTTCAAATTTTCATCCTAAAGAACTGATAAATATTTGAGAGAATAAATATGTTTACCCTGATTCGCCAATGTATAAACAGTGTATACCTGTATCAATACATCACATGATACCCAATGAATACGTATAGTTTCATATGTCATTTAAAAAAAAAGATATACAAAATGACTGTATTTTAAATTAATATTTAATGTGCACACACATGGGAGACCCCAAAGAAGCTCCTGAATCCTGGATCCTGGCTGTAGCCTGGCCCAGCTCCAGCCATTATGGCCATTTAGGGTGTGAACCAGATGATGGAAGATCTCTCTCTCTCTCTCTCTCTCTCTCTCTTTCTCTCTCAAACTTTGCCATTAGAATAAATAAAATAGGTCGGTGCCGTGGCTCACCAGGCTAATCCTCCACCTGCGGTGCCGACACACCGGGTTCTAGTCCTGGTTGGGGTGCCCGATTCTGTCCTGATTTCCCCTCTTCCAGGCCAGCTCTCTGCTGTGGCCCGGGAGTGCAGTGGAGGATGGCCCAAGTGCTTGGGCCCTGCACCCCATGGGAGACCAGAGAAGCACCTGGCTCCTGGCTTCGGATCAGTACAGCGCGCTAGCCACAGTTGCCATTGGGGGGTGAACCAATGGAAAAGGAAGACCTTTCTCTCTGTCTCTCTCTCTCACTGTCCACTCTGCCTGTCAAAAAAAAAAAAAAAAGAATAAATAAAATAAATCCTTAAAAAAAGAAAAGATACTCCTTGGGATGCATGAATCCTATATGGGTTTGAGTCCTTGCTCTGCTTCTGTTCCAGCTTCCTGCTAATGTACAATCTGGGAGGCAGCAAGTAAGTCAGACCTGGCAGGTCATCTGTGGGAGGCCTGCACTGAGTTCCAGTCTCCTGGCCTGGCACAGATCCAACTGTGGCGGGAAGTGAACCTGCAGATGGAAGTCTTCTCTCTCTCTCTCTCTCTCTCTCTCTCTCTCTCTGTGTCTTTCAAATAAATAAAATGACATAAAAATTCACATTTAGTAAATAAGCAGTAAGGAACCCCAGAAATTAAAATATTTGTTAAAAACAGTCATTTTTTTAAGATTTATTTATTTAAAAGGCAGAGTTACAGAGAGGCAGAGGCAGAGAGAGAGAAAGGTCTTTCATCTGCTGGTTCACTCCCCAGATGGCTGCAATGGCCTGCCAGAGCTGCACCCATCTGAAGCCAGGAGCTAGGAGCTTATTCCTGGTCTCCCACATGGGTGCAGGGGCCCAAGGACTTGGGCCATTATCTACTGCTCTTCTAGGCCATAGCAGAGTGGTGGATCAGAAGTGGACAAACGCCCAGATTGGATGCCTGAACTGCAGGCGGCAGCTTTACCCGCTACGCTATAGCGCCAGCCCCAAAAAACAGTGGTTATTTTAACAGAACTCGTTAGGAATAATTTTAGGCCATCATTTCTGGAAAATATTACAGTTTATTCAATTAAACTTTTATAAGTCCATAGATGCATTTATTTCAGAGAACAAAGATTAAAATGCCATTGCTTCATAATCTCATTCTCATAAAACTATGAGTGTATTTGTTTAAAGAAGGTAGACTCTTTAAGATGTCCTTTTAAGGTTGTTGTATATTCAAATTTGCTTTGAAAGCCTACCACATTTAAAAATAAAATTTTCAAAAAGTCTTTTGTTAGGATAAACATCAAAGAAATTGTGGGTGGTCAGAATAAGGCTTTGTGCAGCTTTAGTCTTTTGAATTTTGTTTTGTTAATATTACTTCATAATTTATAGATATGCTACATTTACTCTGTTTGCCACCTCAATAAAAGCTACAAATAATAACAGTATTTGGTAAATCCAGATTGCTTAATTTTTTTTAATCAGGGTAGGTTTCTTAAAAAAAAAAAAAAAAAAACTATGTAGTTAGGAAGGTGGCTCTCAGCCTCCTGATTCTCATAGCTTTTGAAATGCTTGCTCCAGGAACCAAAGAAAAGTCCATATTTTAGTTCTTTTACATTAGCTTAGTAATGAAAGAGAAAATGCAGAGTAAGAATGACTTGATTTACACAGATAAAAAGCCACGTATTCTGTAAACTCTGCAACTAGGAAATGGCTTTAACTTTATCACATTAGCTTGATGAAGTCATGAGTACAGTAACTTATTGTGGAAACAAGAAAATATAGTTATTTCTTTTGCCGTGTGTCACATATGTATATCAGAATTCTTCCACCACAATGAAAATCATCATCGGTTTTGTTGTATTTAACTAACTTATACCATTTTTAAATGTATTATGTTTACTTGAAAAGGAGATCCAGAGAGAGAGAGAGAGAGAGAGAGAGAGAGCTTCCATCTTCTAATTCACTTCTCAAATGGCCACAATAGCCAGCACTGGGTAAGGCAGAAACCAAGAACTCTATCCAGCTCTCTCGCATGGGTGCAACCACCAAGTATTCGGGCCATCTTCCACTGCCTTCTCAGGTACGTTAGCAAGGAGCTGGATTGGAAACAGAGTAGCCTGGAGTCAAATAGGCAGCATTCCTGAATAGGATGCTGGCGTTAGCAGTGGCTTAACTTGCTAAGCTGGCCCTTAACTTTTACTATTTAGATCTTCTTAGATGCTTTCAGATAGTGCACATGTGAAAACTAAATCATGGGCTAAAAGAAAAAAATGTCAATTTTGCTTGAAAGGAAATAGTATTGTGTTATGGTGACTTAGTTGAAAAATCAGTTATGTACTATGGTTTTGTTAACTAAATCATCATGTTGTACATTAGATCTCTAGAACTTGTGAAGATCTTAAGTATTCTTTGCACATAAACAAAAAATGAAAATAGTGACCATATGAGGTGGCAGATATGTTAATTAGCTTGATTGCAGTGATCATTTCACCTTGCATATGTCTATCAATGCACCCACTTATATGCCTTAAGATGTAAAATGCTTGTCAACCACACTCCCATGAAACTGAAAAACCAAATTAAGTAAATTTATTTTTTAATATATTGGCCCCTTAGGGGCAGGTCTTGTGGTGCGGTAAGTTAAGCCAACACTTAGGACACCTGCATCCGTCCCATATCAGACTGCCTAGATTTGGGTCTCACACTGCTTCTGATCCAACTTCCAGCTGATACAGCAGATGACGATGCTGGTACTTAGTTCCCTGCCACCCATGTGGGAGACCTCGACAAAGTTCCAGGCTCCTTGCTTAGGCCTGGAGCAGCCCGGGCTGCCATAGGTATTCGGGAAGTGAACCAATGAATAGAAGATATCAATTATCTATCTATCTATCTATCTATCTATCTATCTATCATCTATTTCTGTTGCTCTGCCTTTTAAATATAACTAAATAAACAAATAAATTTTAAAGTATTTACCCTCTTGAGAGGCCTTTGAGATAATTCACACAAAAGAAAAGGATTTATTGCAAGGCTGATGTGAATAGAATTAGAAAACAAATCCCCACCTAGGAAACACTCAGGCAAAATAATTTGTGTTCATGGTTTTAACAACACATTCTACATTTGGTTAAAAAATTCCACATAATAATCTACAATAATCTCAAGCATAAGAGATAGGTAACCACCACTTCCGCCTTGTAGAATCTCAGAGAATCCCACATGTACACACTGCTAGTTGGGGCTGAAAAAATAACCCAGCTAGTGTGCTCTTGCATGACTGTGTTGAAAAAGCCTTGGTTGGGGCAGTCAGAAGTACTCTTCAGTTAAACATATATTAATTCCAATGATTTTCTTCTGAATCTTTTCTTCTAAGTGAGGGCAGTAAAAATATACTAGTTACACCTGCGAAATAAAAGCTACCACTGTTAGTAGGTTTTAACTTCAAATATATATATATATATAAAAACATAAATATTAAGCCTAATTGTGGTACATTGTTTTAGAATAGGCACATAGATTCCATTTATGTGGTACTTGATTATGGTATTATTGAAACACTAATGATAAAAATTGCTTAGTTATAACATATTCACATGCTGCTTTAAACTTAAATATTACATGCATATAAGAATATTTATTACAATGGAAAATGTGTAATTAGCACATTTTTTGAAACTTTAAGTCAATCATGATCAAAATTACCCATTAGTTTCAAAGAAAATTATAAACAAAGTTATCTTATAAATGCTATTTTCAACTGTATTTTTAAGTCTCCTAAAAGAATATCACTTGAACTAGGCAAAAATAGGGGTGGGGGAAGGAAGGAATGAAAAAAATTATTTTACGGGCTATTGGTCATTTTTTTGACACTCAGATGTAGCCATACATTAAGTGAATAGAAGTCATTTATTAAGGCCTAAACTTTAAATCTGGTTTGAAATAACCAAAGGTTGTTCAATAAAAAAGGAGACAGAGTTGACAGAGTTCATTGTTTGGAAAGTAAGAAAGTACAATACAAATTGGTAAGAGTAATCCCCCAAGTATATGAAGCATCAGCACCTTAATTCTTGTTAAAATTTTGCCTAAAAGACCTGTCAATGTGTGAATTTTAAAGATCTATTATCTCTAGCTTTTTAGATACCGTGTGTGTATGTGTTCAACACAAAACATTTAAATCAACTATTAATAGATATTATCCCCAAACTCTTTGCCCACATCAATATGCTGCAGCATTTTTCCAGTGTGTGTGTATATCTGTGTATAGTATACGTATATGTACATTGTGTGTTCAGACATAGTGAGGGATTTTTTGTTTAAATTTCACCCACACAATTTTTGTCTTTCTATGTTGCTAATTTCATTCACTGTAAGTGACAGGATTGCAGCCTTTTTCACAGATGAATAATTTTTGTGTACATATACCACATTTTCTTTATCCATTCATCTGACAATAGACACCTTGGTTGTTTCCATATATTGGCTATTATGAACCATGCTGCTGTAAACATAGTGGTGCAGGTATCTCTATGATACAACACATTCATTGCCTTTTGGGTATATACCCAGAAATGTGAATGCTGGGTCATATGGCATCTTTTTCTAGTTTCTTAAAAAATGTTCATATTGTTTTCCACAGGGGTTGCACTAATTTATATTCCTACCAACAATGTATAATAGTTTTCTTCTCCACATTCTGGTCAGCATTTGCTGCTCTCTATGACGAATTTTGGATTAATAGCCATTCTGAGAGGGGTAAGGCAATATCTCACTATGGTTTTGATTTGTGTTTCCCTGAAGGAGACAGATATTGAGCATTTTTTTCAAATATTTGTTGTCCATTTATATTTCTTCCTTTGAGAACTGTCTATTCATATCTTTGGCCCATTTCTTATTTGGATTTGTTGTTTTTGTTGTTGGGTTTTTTGAGTGCGGATATATTCTGGATTTGAATACCTTTCTCCCATTCTATCGATTATGTCTTCATTGGTTGCTGTCCTCGCTATGCAGAAGCTTCTGAGTTTGATATAATTCCTTTATCTAGTTTTGCTTTGGTTGCCAAGGGTTTTGGGATCTTATCTAAGAGTCATCACCTACACCAATGTCTTGAAATGTTTCCCCTATGCTTTCTTTTAACATTTTTATTCTGGTCTCACATTTAGGTTTTTGATTCATTTTGAGTTTGACTATCTATGGCAGGAGGTAGAGATGCGATTTCATTCTTTTACATATATTTCCAATTTTTCCAGCACAGTTTATTAAAATTTATGTTCTTGGCACTTCATCAAAAACAAAAAAGCAGTAGGTTCTATGCATGTGGATTAATTTCTAGGCTCTCTCTTCTGTTCCAGTTATCTATGTGCTGGTTTTTGTGCTTACATCATGGCTTTGTTGTATGCCTCCATCTTTTTTTTCCTCAGATAGCTTTGGCTATTATGGGTCTGTTGTGAATCTGTATGATCCCTCTATTTTCTTCTAGTATTTTCATAACTTAAGTCTTTACATGTAAGTCTTTAATCTATTTTGAATTACTTTGTTTAAACTGATGAGAAATGAGGGCCTATTTTCATTCTTCTGCATGTGGATATACAGTTTTCTCAACACTGCCTGTTGAAGAGACTGGTGTTTTTTTTTTTTCCCTTAGTGTATGCTCTTGCTACCTTTGTTGAAAATTGGTTGGCTGTATACTTGTGGGTTTACTTCTAGCTCTCTGTTCTGTCCCATTAGCCTATGTGTCTGTTTTTATGTCAATACAAGGCTGTTTTGGTTATTATATCTTTGAAATATACTTTGAAGTCAGGTGGTATAATGTCTTCAGTTTTGTCTTGTTTTATTCTGGATCACTTGGGTTATTTGGAATCTTTTGTGTTTTCACACAAATTTTAGGATTACTTTTTCTGTAAATAATATTATTGGTATTTTAATGGGCAATGCACTGAATCTGTAGATCTTTTTGGGTGACATGGACATTTTGTTAGATACCAATTCTTCCGGATGACAAATGCAGGATTATTCTATTTACCCACTTTCAAATTCTTTAACCAGTGTTTTTATAACTTTCATTGTAGAGTTCATTCACTCCCCTGGTTGAATTCTTTCCTGGGTTACTTTTTATCTGTATCATTACTGTAGATGTGATTATTTTCAGATATCTTTTTCAGATAGTACACTACTGATATATAGAAAGGGCATTGACCTGGCTGGGGATATTTTAGTTAAGTTCTTAAAAGATGAAAAGCAAGGGGGCCAGCATTGTGGCGCAGCAGGTTAAAGCTTTTGCCTGAAGCGCCAGCATTCCATATGGGTGCCGGTTCGAGTCCTGGCTGCTCCACTTCCAATACAGCTCTCTGCTATGGCCGGGGAAAGCAATAAAAGATGGCCCAAGTCCTTGGGACCCTGCACCCATGTGGGACACCCAGAAGAAGCTCCTGGCTTCAGATCAGTGTAGATCCGGCCCTTGTGATCAATTGGGTAATGAACCAGCAGATGGAAGACTTTCTCTCTCTCTCTCTCTCCCCCTCCCCCCGTGTAACTCTGACTTTTGAATAAATAAATAATTCTTTATAAAAAAGATAAAAAGCAAAAATTGACAAATGGGATTACATCAAACCAAAAATTTATACACAGCAAAGTAATCAAGAAAGTGAAGAGTTAACCTATAGAAGGAGAGAAAATATTTAGTACACCTGATAAAGGATTAATATCCAAAATACATAATGAACTCAAATTCAAAAACAAAAAGACCAAAAACCCAACTGAAAAGTAGCTAAAAGATACCTAAGCAGTTTTTAAAGATGTACAACAGCCAACAGATATAGGAGAAAATTCTCAACAATCTTATTCACCAAGAAATACAAATCAAAATATCAATGAGGTGTCATTACACACCAAAGACTATTATCAAAAAGACAAAAGATACCTTTTGGAGAAGGATGTAGTAAAAGGAGAACTCTTGGCCAGAGCCCTAGCTCACTTGGCTAATCCTCTGCCTGTGGCGCCAGCACCCCGGTTCTAGTACCGGTTGGGGCGCCAGATTCTGTCCCGGTTGCTCCTCTTCCAGTCTAGCTCTCTGCTGTGGCCCAAGAAGGCAGTGGAGGATGGCCCAGGTGTTTGGGTCCTGCACCTGCATGGGAGACCAGGAGGAAGCACCTGGCTCCTGGCTTTGGATACGCGAAGCGCTGGCCATAGCAGCCATTTGGGGGATGAACCAATGGAAGGAAGACCTTTCTCTCTGTCTCTCACTGTCTAACTCTGCCTGTCAAAAAAAAAAAAAAGAAAGAAAGAAAAAATAAAAGAAAAGAAAAAGGAGAACTCTTATACATTGTTGTTGGGAACATAAGTTAGTACAGCCATCACAACAAACAAAAGGGACATTACACACAAAAAATTAGGGCTACTGTATGAAAGAAATTAAATCAGAATGTCCAGGAGATATCTGAACTTTCATCTTTATCTTAACACTATTCACGACAGTCAAGATACGGAACTAACATAAGTGCCCATCAATAGATGAATGGAAAAAGAAATGTATATATACATAATATAATTCTATTCAATCATAAAAATGATAGCCTTCCATTTGCAAAGACAGAGATGAATCTGGAGGTATCAGACTATTTAAAATAATTCATGATAAAAAAGAGAAACACCTTATGATCTCACTCATACAGAGAACAAATTGTTGGCTACCATGGCGGGCTTTTGGCGCAATAGTAAAGATGTTTCACAGACCACCACAGGCCCATAATGGAGTGCATGGGGTTCAAGTCCCAGCTCCGCTCTCCTTTCCACCTTCCTGCTAGTGCACATGCTGGAAGGTAGCAGGTGAAGGCTCCTAGATTCAGCCTGGCCTCGTCCAGGCTGTTGAGAGCAGTTTGGGAGTGAGCCAGTGGATGGAAACTCTCTCTCTGTCTCTCTCCATCTATCTTTTCTCCCTCACTCTCTGTCCCTCCACCTTTCAAATAAATGAAGGTAAAGTTTTACAAAGAATGGTGGTTATCAGAGGGTGGGGGTTGTTAGCTGGAGAGACATTGATCAAATGATACATGATTAGCATTAAATAGAAGGAATACATTTAAGACCAACTATTTGTACAGTAAAGTCACTATAGTAACAACGATGTATTATGTTCTTGAGAAAAATGCAAAGGGAGTGGAGGTCATGTGCTCTCACCATACAAATAACTATGTGAAGTAAAATATTTGCTAATTAGCTACATTTAGCAACTCTCTCTCACATATATCCTTCAAAATGCCATGTTGTGTAAGAAAAGAAGTACAATGTTACTAACTGGCTAAAAGATGTAAAATTTTTAAAGATTAAATAGAAGTAGAAGAGAAGACAATTTTTGAAAGCCTAAACAGATAAAACTTCTGGTATAAAAGGAACATGAATACAAGAATTGACAGTGAATGAAATGGATCAAATCCATAGACATAAATGTACATTAATACAGGCATAGAGCTGAAATACCTAAGGAGAGTCAGCCATGGTTATGATTGGTACACTTACTTGGGCATAATTTCAGGAGAAATGGGTAAGCAGATTAGTCCCAGCTCCAAGCCCACTGCAGTTTGATCACTGCAGGATGTTTATGAACACCTGCAACTCATATCACACATACTTCCATTTCAAACATTCTGCTAAATCTGTAAAATTCTTGTAGTACGGCTCCATGCGCTGTCACACCATGACTACACCTTTGATCTGAGTCCATGGGGAGCACTTACTCAACGCAGGCAGCAGCAACAGCTGTAAATACAATGCTAATACTATCAAGGTATTGAGTTTCTGTTTATTTGCCAGCCGAAATTACAAGGTTTATCTGCTCTACCTCCCCTAGTTGTTATACCTCCAAGTTTGTAAAGTTTCAAGGTGATCTCCCAAAGATAGTTGCCTAAACTATGACTGTCAGTTTCCCTTAGAACAATACCACAAATAATTTTCTTGCTTCTTTCTGGTACAGGGGATTGACGGTAGCTAATAAATCTCTATCTTCATATTCTTGGCCTTTGTCCCTGCCCCAGTAGCTATAATTCACGGCTGTTCATTGTTCACAATTAATGAAGCATGAAAGTGTGGAGAAAAATGTGAAGTTGGCCCCAAGCACACTACGTCTATCCTCACTTGATGAAATAGTTATAAAGAGATGGGACATTGCAGTTGAAAATCAGCGAATGTATCCATAGGCTGGTAGAAGGAGTTAGCTCTAGACTAGTCTCATACACTTGGATATAGTGCTTTCTATTAAAAACCTTTTGCACAGAAGGTTAGTGTCTTATTGTTTTCCATTGCCCTTCTACTAAATCACTTTTATAGTCTAATTGTTACTCCTCTTCTGCAGTCCTCCGTTTTCAAATCCACACATGACCCACACTATCCTCTACATTCCTACTACCATCCTTTGCTCATATTTGGATAGCCTGAATCTAGATTATATGAGTGACATCTAACCAGGATTCCTGACTGCTCTCTTACCCAAGAACACATGTCACATGATGAAGGATTTTTGCACCATTCCACTCTTCAAAAATGATCTTTGAATGGATACCATGGTCCTCAGAAACACAGAACAAATGTCTTAAAATTTGCTTGTGACTAAGCAGTGGGAATATGAGGGCACATTTTAGAGGCTATAAGGAGACTTCATTCTATTTCTTTCCCTTTCCCATCTAGTTTGGTCCTAAGAACTTTTGGATAGGTTGACACTCAAAGTGCAAAATTACTTCAAAAACTCAAGGAAAAATGTAAATAAAATACTAGTCTATTTTGATGCAAACATTTGTGAAATTAATTCTCCTTTTATTGAAATATGCATTTTTCATGAACTTTTTGGAGACATTTTATATGCTTCATAAACAACCAGCAGCAACAGTATTATCTGAAGCTTCAACGACAGAGAGACTCTCAGCCTCCCGATTCTCCCCACCATACCACCTACTATATGTTTAACAGGGAGCTTCATGTTTAACAAGCTCAGCTTCTGCTTTGTATACACATTATTCACATTAACTTTTGGGAAGATTGTGTTAGAGAAAGATTCCTAATTTTCTTGCTAATTTTTGGTCCTTCTCAACTGGTTTCTTTACAATTTTATTGCCGTGTGACCTGAATATCTGCAATCTGTAAATCAATTCTCCTGCATCATCCCTGTGTAACTTTCCCCCAAATTAATTTTCACCTGGATCCCTGGCCAGCTACCACCAATTACACATCTCAAACACTATAGAGAAGAGTGAAAAGTGTTTGCATGAGGCATCTGAAAAATAAAAATACTAGGGTATTTTATTAAATAAAAAGTGAGTGAAACTTGTTTAACGATAGAGCAAGTGTGGGAAGAACAGCATGGACAGTGTTGGGGTAGACAAAGGATCCTTGGCAGTATAGAGAAGAAATAGATGGGTCAACGCCAACTGGCAACCTCAATAGCTCCAAAGCAACACTGGGCTCTGGATACCACTTGGCTCCATTACAATCACCTCTCCTCTTTTTACTTCCTTGACAATGTTTGGATGGATAGGCTCATTTTAATTTTTGTTTATCTAGTTGTGTTATGAGCCTTCCCTACCCGACTATATAAAGTAACATTAGAGCAAACAGAAAGTCTGATTTTTTATAATTGATAAAGACCCCACCTATGACACCTAAGAGGCATTAAATCTGGCCCCTCCTCTCTAGCCAGACTCATTTTCCACTATTTCCTGACACAAACACTCAAAATTGCCCCATCCCATACTCTTGGTTACGATTGAAAGGATTTGGGGTTCTTTATTTAAATCTTTTACATAGTTTAAAGCCCAAAACCAACAGCTCTCTATAATCAGTAGCCAAAGAAAAGCCTCCTATTTTAGTTCTACAGTTCTATTAAATGATTTGGGATGTTGATCATATTGTACCTAGAATAGTAGGCATTTTTTTCTTCATTTCTGTTTTATTGATAGACACCATGTCTTACACCAACTTTTAACCCCTTATAGCAGATAGCATTGAACCTTGACTTTGATAATTATTGAATGTCTTCTAGCTTTATAAGCCCACAATTTGAACTCTGTCATTTTTCTCTTCTTTTTTTAAGATTTATTTATTTATTTGAGAGACAGAGTTACAGAGAGTGTGATAGACAGAGAGGTCTTCCATCTGCTTGATCACGCCCCAGATGTACACAACAGCCGATGTAAACTGATCCAGAACCAGGACCCAGAATCTCCTAGGTCTCCCATGTGTGAGCAGCGGCTCAAGCACTTGGGCCATCTTCCACTGCTTTCCCAGGCTGTAGGCAGAGAGCTATATTGGAAGTGGAGCAGCCAGGACTTGAACTGGGGTCCTTATGGGATATTGGCATCACGGGTGGATGCTACTATGCCACAGTACCTGCACCAAAATATCATTTTCTAAACCTTTAATGTATTCTTTGCTTTTCTGTTGAGCCAAAAGCATTATGTTTGACATATACTATCTCCCCTTCCCAGAATACATTTTCTTAAATTTCTGAACCTTGTTGGGGGGTATTGAATAGTCCTTACTGAGATATATATACAAAGAATTTTCATTTAATAAAAATGATGACTCCAAATAGGAAGCTCATACACCTAACATTTAATTTGTGGAATAAACAGTATTCATCCAAACCCTAGTATAAAATTTTGTTAATTTAAAATGTCCTCAAGAAAAAGTTATCTTCTGCTCCAACTCTCTTATATGATCCAAATTAATTTTCCAGTGTTAGTGGATAGGTCAGTAGTTCAAGAGCACAGTGAGAATGTGTACCTGATAGAAAAGCATTTTTGGGGGCCAGCATTGTGAAATAATAGGTAAAGCTGCTGCCTGTGATGCCAGCACCCATATGAGCTCCAGTTCAACTTCTGTCTGCTCCACTTCTGATCCAGCTCCCTGCTAATGTACCTAGGAGAGCAGTAGAAGATGGCCCAAGTGCTTGGGCCCCTGGACCCACATAAGAGACCAGGAAGAAGCTCCTGGCTCCTGGTTTTGGTTTGGTCCAGCTCTGGCTATTGTGTTCATTTGGAGAGTGAACAAGTGGATGGAAGATTTCTCTCTCTCCCTGTCTCTCCCTCTCTTTAAACTCTGCTTTTCAAATAAATAAATAAATCTTTTTTTAAAGGGATTGTTCCTCCTCTCCCCCCACCCAGGCCATTGGCTTCTAGTGCATCCAAATAAATCACCACATTTTGCTGGGATAGATTGGGTTAAATGTGCATTTCATATTTAAAAACAAACCCATGAGGCCGGTGCTGTGGCATAGCAAGTAAGGCATCCCATATGGGCGGTAGTTCAAGTCACCAATTCTGTATCTCTGGGGAACATTGAAAAATATGACAGCAAAATACATTTATTATTTAATTTTATTTAATTTTTTCTATTCTGGAAATGAAAGATACAGATACTGAATAACGTGCAAAACTGTATTTTCAAACCTAAAATATAGTTGATTTCCATCCTCCCAACCCCAAACCCCATTGTCAGCTTGCTTTGTGTTTACTCTCACAGTTTCGTGTTTGTTGCTATTAAGGCAGGCTTCTCCTTTGTCTTTTCCAAAAAAACATCATAACTTAGATATATAGATCAAGCAGGAGCCCATCAGGCTCATCCCTTAGGCCTCAAATGGGGAAATTATGATATAGGAAAGTAAAATGATTCTATTTAGATTATTGGAGCAATATTATAGAGTGAAACTCAAGTTGTAAATTTATTCTGAAAACTTTCTAGAAGGAAGAAATTCTTGAAGTGAGATTAAGAGCAAGAATATGAGGATGCATTCTGGAAGGAGTCAATTTAAAGTTGACCTACATTGTAAGAGAACCCCATTTGTGATTGTGCTAGATTGCAAAATGAGGTGATGATGACAGTTACACTACTATGAGAAGATTTTTATGCAGACATAGTCTTGGAAATCCCAATTATGCCAAATCATCCTTAGACATTTCATTCTGACAAAAGGGAGCAATAGTCTAATTTAGATCATCCAGAACCTTAGCTTTATCCCCGAAATGAATTTAAAAAAAGAGATGCATGACAATATTTATATAACTAGAAGTGGACATTAAATTCTTTATATACAATTTATATGACATAGTAAGAGCTAGTTTTGTCATTTAACTCTTTTTTATTTCAACTGGGCACAAACTTGGTGCAACATAGAATCATGCAGAGTTTGAGGGTGAAATCTGTATGCCCAAGCTTTATACCAATATTTTTGAATCAGAGTATCCAGGACATAGTGAATTTGTTTTCTAAGCTCCCCATGTGACTCTAAAGATTGATATGAGAAGTTTGGGGACCATGGTGATTGTATAAACTATTGATTAACATGGTGTATAGACTAGGGTGTGTATTCATCTGTATAGTGGGTATTAAAAAGAAATATGTGCTTTGCTTTGTTATTTTTTAATGACCAAGACTTCATTTTCATAGGTTTTCAGTAACATTTTGATTTATAGTGTCTAAAAGACTACATGTCAAACATCATGGTGTTTTGAGACATAGAAAATGTTGGTCAATGTAAAAGAATGCCTTTTATTTCACTTTGAGTAGAGCATACTCAGAGCTTGAAACTAAGACTTTCCTTTCACCGTAAAATTGTAAAAGAGCAGTAAAACATTAGATAGATTCAGGCAGACAAAACAGGAACTGTAGATGTTATGTGAGTAGCAGAGAGGATATGGGCCTCACACACTAGTTCAGGATCCCCATGCAAAAGCACGTTTATAGCACATAATTATCATTGCAGCACCATATTACTTCGTGACACATATGGTATTACCAGAAAGGATTTATTGAAATTACGAGCCAGCAATGTAAGCCATAGATATGTGTTAGATAATGATATTTTGTTTCGGTGCAGGGGTTTGTTAAAAGAATCCGGTGTATGCTACACATTTTGGAGAAGTTGAATTCATGTGATCTTGTGTCAAAAAAGCTTTTTTTGTTGAATAACAAAAAATTGTCTAAAGGAAAGCAAACTCTCATGCACTAATTTTATATAAATTTAGTTAATAATCTGACATTTGAAGCAATCAATGATGTCTCAAGTAAAATCTCAGTATTATCATTGTGGTTTTCATAAGACAAGCATACAATTAATTGATTAATATTCCTATCTTTACAGTGAGAAGAGTAGTTGGGGAGAGTAAGCTACGAACCAACAATAATAGAACAAGATTTTATATGCCAAGAAATGTGATGTCAACAACTTCCATGAGCAAGAGAAATTTAGAAAGTACATTTAGGAAATATTAATACAGAACCTATTTTGTAAATTACATTAATTCATTTTCATATAATACATAGATTCAAGCCTGTTCAAGTTTTCCACAAATTAGTTCAATTTTAGATGAAGACGTAAAGAAAGTATTCTCCTTTTGCTATTCAAAATACGTAAATCTCAATTTGTTGCTGAAAATATTCCCCAACTTAGTTCGGCTTACTGTTTGTAACTGACCTGAATGTCATCTCCATCATTCTTAGATTGGGTTCCATGGAAACAGATTCTGAGATGAA